>NW_015166602.1:0-37363 GCF_001447785.1 Gekko japonicus | reverse complement strand
TCCCTCCCTCCCTCCCTCCCTCCCTCTCTCTCTCTCTCTCTGTGCCACACAGCTAAAGGTCAGCAGACATCTTCAACTGATCTTGAGGCTGTACCCACAGACAAAATCTCATCTTCTTCTTCTCCAAACTCCCCACCCTTCAGTTTTCAGATTCTTCTGATAAGGATCACTACGCACAGTGAGGTGAGGGTGACAATTTAGAAGAAAAGAATAATCAACCTTTCTGGGAGGAAATGGCTTGGGGTGCATGTCCCGAGCCCTCCCCCAGTGGCTCAGCAGGGGGCCCTAGGTGCAGCCCGGTACCTCCTCTTTTGGGTTTTCTGTAATATTTGAGTTGGATCCTGCACTGGCAGAGGGGGCATTAGACCCTTGAGTCTAGAAGCTAACACTGAAATAAGAAGATCTTATTCTGCCTTTCAACTGGTTCTAAACTGTCAATGCCCCCACTTATTAGGGCTGATAGCTCTGGACTGGGAAATACCTGGAGTTTTGGAGCCTGCGGAGGGCAGGGTTTGGGGAGGGGAGGGACTTCAGTGGGGTGTCATGCCAGAGAGTCCACCGTCCAAAGCAGCCATTTTCTTCAGCTGAACGGATCTCTGTTGCCTGGAGACCAGTTGCAATCTCAGGAGATCCCCAGCCACCACCTGGAAGTGGGCAGCCCTACCTGCTATGGAAACTTGGAAGCGGTTGGGATAGGAAGGGAATTCTGGGTTGCTAACAAAAGGTGTTCTTGGATGTGCCAGAGTGTGGGACATACTTCCTCTCACTACACAGCTGTGTCTTCTTGAAGTCCAGAAATCTATGTCTCTCCCTGAGCATTAGATGTTCATTCTCCCCATACTTTTGCCTGCCCTTAAAAAAATTAATAACATTGTCGTCGTCGTCGTCATCATCATCATCATCATCATCATCATCATCATCATCATCATCATCATCATCATCATCATCATATTAAAATAGGTATACAGGAAAAAGGGGGGAAATGGGAGATATAGATATTATAATAACCTATAACTTATTCATAACAACGATCAACATCAGAGTAAATATAGAGCATTTAACATGGACATTTGAAATATATAATATTAGGAAGTGTTTAATGTACTATATACATTTACTATTAAAGCCTAGCCTTTGTTACCATCAGCTGCTATTAATAGTAATAGTAATACTCTATTAACTGTTAAACATTGATTATAATATTATATGTTCCATTACATCTTAATACCACCAGTGACATACTTTGCCTGCTCTTGTGTTATTTTAGCACCGAGGAGCACTGCTTGAGCACATAGAGGCCACCACTGAACTGACCAATATGTTGCACTCATTTACTTCGTATGGATTCAAAAGCAGAGAGCCTCACTTTCTTGGGTCTAAAGATAGAACACTTCCATAATATGCAGGGGTGTCAAACATGCGGCCCAGGGGCCTAATCAGGCCCCCAGAGGACTTCCATCAGGCCCACAGTGGAACTGGCCATCTCCTGCTTCCAGTTCTGCTGCTGCTGCATCATAGCTTGCTTCGCCAGACTCTCTTAATCGCTCAGCCATTTCATGTTTTAACCTGGGTCCTAGACTCCGAACTCTGAGCATGAGATTTCTGTGGTGAATGTCAATAAATCAAAAGTAGGTTTGCAGTTTACAGAGCTAATGTTTTTCGCATGATTTTATTTTAAGTGGAAAAAAAATCTTTGTATTCTTGCCCTTTATAAAGTTTATATCTCCTCTACCTAGCATCACATTTTATGACACACATGGCCCAGCCCAACAAGGTCTCATTTATGTCAGATCTGGCCCTCATAACAAATGAGTTCGACACCCCTGTGTTAGAGATCATGTGAAATGGGAGGTTGTGCTTGCCATTCACCTGATCATTTTAACACGTAGGCGCCTGTCTTCCACTCAGAGACCAAAGCCCTAAACTCTGGAGGATGAGCTGGATCCCAGGGACTAGAAGCTCAAACAACTTACCCAAGTGAACTCTCAAGAAGGCATCCCAAAATCTCTCCAGAAAACAGAGTAGCAACAGTTGCTTGCTAGTAACAAGTCCACGAAAATCGGGATGGCCCGTTATAAATAGAAATGTTATATCAGCATCATTGCTGATGAGTACAGATGTCAGTACAGATGTCAGAGAAGACCCTGATGCTGGGAAAGATTGAAGGTCAAAGAAGACGGGGCCGGCAAAGGATGAGATGGTTAGACAGTGTCATCGATGCAACGAACATGAAATTGAGCCAACTTCAGAGGACGACGGAAGAGAGGAGGGCCTGGCGGTAGCTGGTCCATGGGGTCGCGAAGAGTCGGACTCGATTGTGCGACTGAACAACAACAACAGATGTCAGTGGTTCAGTGCAGACATCATACAAAATCGTGGTTTAATTAAACTGACTATGGTTTGTGTGACTGAATGCAGGGCACTCTCCTAACCGTGGTTCAACCAGGATCTGGAGCTGTGGTTTGAAGTCAGTTCATTAACCTCAGTTAGTCTGAACCGCGGTTTTGTGTGATGCAGACATCTAGGATTTCCTGTCTGTTTCCCAGGGTCATTTTCATTTACTTACAAGTACAGAAAAAAAGAGCAAGGGTCCTGTAGCACCTTAAAGACTAACAAAATGAGCTTTCATGGCTCACTGCTCTCTTCGTCAGATATGGCTAGAATGGGAGTCCATCTGTTCTCTTTGTTGGAAAGTGGAGTGATTTCTGATGCCAAATGACATTAGCAGGTGAATGACAATAGCAGGCGAATGACCGATAGCAGGCGTGATTGGATTAGGTGTGATATGCAGAGGGGTAGTAGGCGTGGAGAAATCAGCATTGGTAATGAGACAGGAAACCTAGGTCTCAGTTCAGTCCAGGTGGATGCGTTGTCTTGAGCTTCGTTATCAGTTGGAATTCAGCAGTCTCTCTTTCTAACCTCCCTTTGAAATTCCTTTGCACAAGAACGGCTACTTTTAGGTCAGCAACTGAATGTCCTGGAAGGTTAGAATGTTCCCCCACTGGTTTTTTGAATGTTGTGTCAGGCTCATGTCCAGTAATTCTTTGTCAAAGGGACTGGCCTGTTTGTCCAATGCAGAGGGTGGAAGGGCACTGGTGACACGTGATGGCATAAATCACATTAGAGGATGAGCAGGAATTTGAACCCGAGTTGGAACGGCCGATGGTCCACTGATGGTGTTGCTAGGATCTATATGAGAGCAAAGTAGGCATCTTGGTTTGTTGCTGGCCTTGGTACCAGAGTGCATGTTACTGTTCTATTTACAAGTTCAGAGACGCCTGACCTGAGTGAAGGTAACAAAACCACCCTTTGTTGAGGCAAACTGGGATGTGAGTGTCTGGATTCAGCAGCTCATGTAATGTGCCTGCTGGCCCTTAAACCAGTTATCGCCATTACAGCATGCGCAGTCTGATCCTATCCATGCTGACTTGAAAGAAAGTCATGCTGAGCTCATTGGGGTGTATAATGACATATCCTTATAAGAGAAGGAAAAGCATGTTCTACTTGTCCAGATTCTCTGTTTGCCTATTTCATTAGCTCCCGCTTCCTGAATATAGCAGTGTCCTCACTTTTCCTGTTGCCCAAGTTACTTGCATCTTTACAGAACATGTTTCTTGCGTACCTAATGGCAATCATGAGCAAGCACTTCTGCTGTTGTTTTGATAGGACGACCATTCTCCCATTGGCAGGCAGAAGGTAACGGCGACATGAGTTCAGGTCCCGTTCATATGTATACTCACCAGGGGTCATTTCCTGCAGGAGCGCACAGGAGCGGAGCTCCGGCAGTAAAGAGCCCAGGGGGCGGGCACAAGCAACAAGCCCCACCCCCTGCTCCCAGCAGCCCCGGGCCCTGAGGAGCACAAGGATCTGCACATAGCTAGCAATCCAAAACAGTCCAGTGGAGCCTGAGCAGTGGGTGCTGCCTTCTGACACACTTCCAGTGATACCAGAGGGTGTGGCATATGCAAATAAGTTATGCTAATGTATGCTAATGAGCTCCTGAACCTCTTTTTCTACGACATGACCCCTGATACTCACACATTGCTGGAAGGGGCTGTGGCTCAGTGGCAAAGCATCTCCTTGGCATGCAGAAGGTCCCAGATTCAAACCCTGGTATTTCCAGGCAAAAAGACGAGGCAGTAGGTGACGTGACTCACTCAAGGGCTGCCCTTGAAACTGACCCAGAAACTCCAGCTAGTGCAGAATGCGGTGGCAGGCTTGCTGAAAGCGTCATCTGGGCAGGTGAGCATTCGGCCAGTGCTGCGCCAACAGCACTGGCTACCAATTGAGCACAGGAACCAGCATACCTTCGGCCTGGAACCGGCGTACCTTCGAAACCGTCTCTCCCCACATATGCCCTGGAGAGCCTTGAGCTCCGCAGGTCAACATCTACTGGTAGCCCCTGACCCAAAAGATGTCCGCTTAGCCTCGGCTGGGGCCTTTTCTGCCCTGGCCCCCGCCTGGTGGATGTCAGACTCCCGAGGCAATCAGTTCCCAACGACGTTCATTCAGAGAAGTGAAGTTTATTGAGACAGTAAGGCTTACATGCCAATAAAGGTAATTGGATTGGATTGGAGACAGTAATGCTACAGGTACCTTAACTGTTTCAATAAACTTCAGTTCTCTGAATGAACGTCGTTGGGAACTGATTGCCTTGAGAGTCTGAGAGTGGAACACGGTCCCAGCTGAAATCAGGGCCCTGCGAGACTTCTTACAGTTCTGCAGGGCCCATAAAAGGGAGCTGTTTGCCAGGCCTTTGGGTGAGGTAGCGGGTGTCTCCACCATCTCAGCCTCCCCTGCCCTTAGTAAGCCTAAAGATGCTTCCTGCCCTGCTAACGTCTAACAGGAGGCGTATCAGACTGCTCTAGAACAATGCCTGTTTTTGCTGCCATCTTGTTTTAATTAACTGGTTTCAGTTATATATCTATTGTATTTTACTTATGTTGGCAGCTGCCCTGAAATTGAGCAATCTTCGGAAGACGGCGGGGGACAGGAGGGACAGGCGTGATGTGGTCCATGGGGTCGCGAAGAGTCAGACTCGACTATGCGACTGAACAATGACGACAAGCCGCCCTGAGCCCACCAAGGGATAGGGTGGGATATAAGTGTAATACATACATACGTACGTACGTATGTACGTATTACACTTATATATGTACATACGTATGTACATACTTAAAGGCCTCTGCAGGCGTGTCAAACATAAGGCCTGGGGGCTGGATCCGGCCCGTCCAGGGCTCTTATGCAACCCACGAGCAACCGTTGCAAGGGAGGAAGTGCTGGGGGGGAGTGGGCGGAGCCACTCCACTATGGCTTCAGCACAGCAGAACCACCTCGTCTACAGTAGTCAAGCATCGTGGGGGCACCTGCCCAGCGCAGCACTGCTGGCTCCCCAGTCCGCCTGTGTGGGTTTTCCTCTGCACCCCCCTCCCAGCCCAGGGGGCCTGGCAGTGAGGACACACGAACTCGGAGCTTACCAGCTGCTGTCCTTTATACAGTTTCTATCTCTGGTACCTTGCGTTACGTTTTATGGCACACATGTCCCAGCCCAACAAAGTGACCTTTATGTCAGATCCGGCCCTCGTAACAAATGAGCTTGACACCCCTGGCCTAGATAACGGCTGCCAGTCTGAGTCGATAGTCCTCACCTTGATGGACCAATGGTCTGATTCAGGTTGAGGCAGCTTCATGTGCCTGTGGGGCAGAGGGATCACTGTCCCGTGTGGTGCTATCCTGCGTGCCTGTGGTAGGTGTGACTGTGATCCCATCCATACAGCCACAGTATTCATACAGAATGTTTCAGCCAGATGGGATAATACCATAGGGAAGCAACCCCCCTCATGCCTACATGCAGCAATAGACTCGTGTGAAGTGGGCCTCCATATCCCACCAGCCCAACAGGCATGTCGTGTATCTTCTCCAAGCATTTGTCCGGGACTCACCCCTATTCACCTGTCTTGGCTGCTAGGGAGAAGTAGTGCTGGGTGTCCAGCACGTATCGTCAGCAGCTTGCTCCAAGTCTATGGTTGATCTCTCCCAACAGTTTCATGTAGATGGGACATTTCATGGAGGACAAGATAGATCCCTGACAGACCCCCTAGCACTGCCTTCTGGAACTGGCGGGCTAGATGAGAACTGACCCACCAGAGCTTCCCGTTGCCCCCTGCTTCCAACTCGGCAGCCTCTTCAGGAGGATACCTTGGCTGGTGATATTGAAAGCTCTCTGGGAGAATTGATGAAGGCCCAACTCTCTCTGTCATTCAGCCAGAAAAGACTGTTGGTATAGGCAACCCAGGCCATCTCGGTGGTGGCTGCACACTGGTGGAATGAGCCCCCAGAGGGGATCAGGGTCCTGCGGGATCTTTTACAGTTCCTCAGGGCCTGCAAGATGGAGCTCTTCCACCAGGCTTTCAACTACTATTCACCACTATTAACAACTACTATAAACAGCTATAGCAGCCTGTAGAGCCTGGTTCCTGGTTTAATTCTTCAAATTAAATCACAAAATAAATAATGGCTTCAGGAGCAGGTAACAGCTGGAAAGGCTCCATACCCTCACCAGGACACTCGGGAATTACCAGCCAATTAAAAGCAAACATCTCACAACAGAATTGAAGTAGAAGAGGAAATAAAAGGTTATTTCATTGCCAACACACAGGAAGACATTTCTCCAGTCGTGACTTGGGATGCTCTGAAGCCAGTGATAAGAGGAACCATCATATCAAAAGCGTCATTCCTGGAAAAAACAGAAACAAAAATTAGAACAAAATATAACAAATAAAATTAATGCACTAGATAGTCAACACAAACAAACAGGGTCAAAACACACTTTACAATACTAAACGCAGAAAAGAGAAGCCTAGCCTTCTTAGAGACTTCCAAAATTAAAAGAAACCTACTATTCACTAAACAAAAATACTGGATAAAGACACCACGTACACTTCGATTACTTGCATACAAAATTAAAGAGCAGGCACTATCAAAAAATATCAAAGCCATCAAAACTTCACAGGGGGAAATTACTACTAATACGCAAAAAATCATACATAGGTTTGAAGAATATTACACACAGTTATACACAGCCAATCCTGTAAACGAGAAAGTATTTCAGGAAGAGATCCTAAAATTTCCCATTCCAGAGAAACTGAAAGAACAACATAAATCTTTCTTAGACAGTCCTATTACAGACAATGAAATTTTAGACTCCATTAAAGCATTCAAAACCGATAAAACGCTGGGACCTGATGGATTCCCAGCAGAATTCTTTAAAACGTTTGCATCACTTCTAGTGAAACCACTCACAGAGGCTTTCAACCATGTTCTGGAAACAGGCTCCATCCCATCTTCATGGCATCAGGCGACAACAGTTGTTCTTCCAAAAAAGGATAGAGATCCACTACAGCCCAGCTCTTACCGACCCATTTCTTTACTAAATCAGGACCAAAATTTTTTTTACGTCAATCCTTGCTAAAAGGATCAATACTTTTATTTCTGAGTATATACACCCAAATCAAGTAAGATTTATACCCACAAGAGACCTGGCAGACAATACTTTTAAAACCCTAAACTTATTAAGATACTGCACACACGCTAAAATACCAACAGCCTTTCTCACCCTAGATGTGGAAAAGGCATTTGACACTGTGCAATTTCCCTACTTATTTACAATCCTTCAAAATATGGGATTTGGAATTAAATTCTTAACAGCATTAAAAAGTCTCTATTCTAACTCCAACACCAACAAAAAAGATCAATGGTTCTATTTCCAACATAATTAAACTAAGCAAAGGCACTAGACAAGGCTGCCCGCTTTCCCCAATATTGTTTGCCTTGGCAATAGAACCCCTGGCAAATGCAATTAGATCCAAAACCACAATCACAGGCATCAACTTAAAGGGAAAGGAATATAAATTGTCGTTATTTGCCGACAACATGCTACTACATGTAACAAATCCGGTGACTTCTATCCCCCTTTACTTCATATTTTAGACTCCTTGCAAAAAGTATCTGGCCTTGGGATAAACAATTCTAAATCACAAATTCTTCCCATTCATATCAACAAAAAAGATCAAGGAATTCTGAAGGAAAACTTTGATTTTGGTTGGGTCACTTCGCACCTTCACTACCTGGGAATAAATATTCCTATAGACCTTTCTAGACTACTAAAGATTAACCATCATAGCATTCATAATGATCTACGCTCTGATATCCTTAACTGGAATAAATTAAACCTTTCATGGATAGAGAGATTTCATTTTATTAAAGCGTTTATTTTACCGAAATTTCTATTTAGAACAATACCTATAAACATTCCTCTTCATGTAATAAAAAACTGGCAGGTAACGCTTAGAAACTTCCTATGGGCTGGGAAAAAACCAAGA
The DNA here is from genome assembly GCF_001447785.1 of Gekko japonicus. Lineage (NCBI taxonomy): Eukaryota > Metazoa > Chordata > Lepidosauria > Squamata > Gekkonidae > Gekko > Gekko japonicus. The sequence goes on along the minus strand of NW_015166602.1, from coordinate 28,982 downwards.
GTAGGTCACCAAATTTTGAGACGGCGTAAAAATCAGGGAGGTTACAGTTTACCAGATCTTATAGGCTATTATAAGGCCATATTACTAACTAACGTAGTTAAGATGCAAGGCATGGATCCTATGCCTGAATGGGCGCAACATTGCTCAGATCAACTCAATTCTTCCACAGTAGAAGCCTTAATCTGGGATAAAGTTTCCCTCTGTACCTCTGGGGCAAGAGACAACATATTCCTTTATCCATCTATCAATATGTGGAGAACTTGCAGTAAAACCCTCCTTCCAAACAGATCCAGATACTCTACTTTCTTCTATCAATCATGGTTTTCAGAACATGTTCACCCCAGTATTCTGTGTAAATGAAAAGAGGCCAAACTATTCCGGTATTGTGACGTTATAAATGTTAGAGGTCTTCTTTCTAAAACAGAAATGGAAAAGAAGTTGGACCTACCCATACCTTGGTTCCTATACTTGCAACTCCAGCATGTAGCAAGCCAAATGAATCTCAAATCAATAATCACACATCCACACACAAAACTGTGTACAGTTACTGCAGAGCTTGGTCTGTGGTTTTAACATCTAACTGATTATGAGCAGAAACATCGTGGAACATCTGGGCAGTGGAAATTTACTCTAGCAAGATACCATCTAGGTTAATTTAACAGCGGCCAGCACTTTGTATTTATAATGTTTTTATTGTATGGTTAAATATTGTGTAATTTTAATGTATTTATGCTTTTATGGAAGCCGCCCTGAGCCCGCTTGCGGGAAGGGTGGGGTATAAATTTGATAATAAATAAATTTAAAAAATAAATAATGCTAACTGAAAATAATCCTAAAACCCTCTCTTATCAGTCTGTATGGGAACAGGATTGTGACTTCGTTATTGATGATGTTGCATGGAACAAAATCTGGACAAATAGAGGTAATACTCCACGCTCATGACCAATGGATCTCTACACAAATTCAAAATATTAACTAGATGGTATTTGAGACCCCAGATACTGTCTCGCATGTCTTCTAAATACCCTCCTCATTGCTGGAAAGGTTGCAAAAAGGAAGGGACTTTTGCCCATTGTTTTTGGGAATGTGAGAAAATTCAGAAATTTTGGTTGGAGGTCCTAAAAAACATCAAACTCATCCTAGACACTGAGGTCCCCTTGAAACCAGAACACTTATTCTTAGGTTTATGTCCCCAAGAAATAGCCCAACACCATCACAAAGAAATACTTGACACAATGCTTTATGCAGCTAGACTTTCCATAGCCTCATACTGGAAAGACCCTTTCTCACCAAATATCCAAACATGGCACAAAAAACGATGGGATCAATTCATTATGGAAAGTATCACAGATAAACATAATAGAAACAGCAGAACTCCTGTTAATTCTAGATTCAATGCTAAATGGTATCCATCAACAAGGAATAACTATATTAAGTGGATATAAATGGCATGAGAAATTCAAAATCACCCTATAAAGGGAAAGAGGGAAATCACCTAAAGCTTATATCCACTACAAATCTAAATATAGATATAAGTCAGAATTTATCCTGTCAAGGAAAAGCACCGATTTTCTTTATTCTTGTAAAGAAAGCTTCAATATCAAAGGTATATGGGAATGAATGATAATACCAAAATAAAACAAGAAGTTGTAAGATTTTATTAGTAATCGTACAAAATACTCTGTTAACTAGAAATCGATTTGAATTTATATAGCTTAATATGCACAGTGGAAATAAGAAGCTAACTCGACTGTTAACTAAATATATATATATCAGTATATCGCTATTTGTTGACACCTTTTCAGAAGCATACATTTTATATTGTTAAAAGTTATTACATTGAATTCTCTGTACTGTCACACAAATTTTTGAATAAAAATTACAAAAAAAGGGAAGGGAATTGAAAACAAATCAGCCAGTTTCATAATGCCTCTGTATAAACCGATGGTGTGACCTCATTTGGAATACTGTGTACAGTTCTGGTCACCAGGTCTCAAAAAGGATATTATAGCACTAGAAAAAGTGCCAAAAAAAGGGCATTCAGAATGATAAAAGGGCTGGAACACTTTCCGTATGAAGAAAGGTTAAAGCGCTTGGGGCTCTTTAGCTTGGACAAACGACGGCTGAGGGGTGAAATGATTGAGGTTTATAAGATTATGCCTGGGATAGAGCAGGTCGAGAAAGAAGTCCTTTTCTCCCTTTCTCACAATACAAGAACTCGGGGGCACTCAATGAAATTGCTGATCAGCTGGCCAGCGCGCGGGGGGGGGGGACATACCATGATAAAGAGGGAGATCCATCCAATGTGCAGTGTCATGTCTATGTCACTGCCCACATGGCCCGGAAGTGACACCATCACATCCAGGATGTTGGGGTGACGCTCTGGTATTTGGGCAAAAACTCTACGGTAGAAGCCAAATTTACTATAGAGCTTTTGCCCAAATACTAGAGCGCGGCCCCGATGTCCCAGATGTGATGATGTCACTTCTGGGTCATGTGGGCAGTGACGCGGACACGTCCCTGTATGTCAGACGGGCCTCCCTGCTGCTCCCGGGAAGTCCCCGCCACCCCCCGCCGGTTGCCGGAGGGGGGACCTGGCAACCATAGTCGTATTGAAGTTAAGGATTTTGAGATCGGAAACAGAACATAGTTAACATATTAATTACAGTAGGAATTAAGATGAGAGGTTTACAATACTGGACTGTCCGTAGCAGCGATAGTACACAGTCAAAATAACGGTGGCACATTTTTAAAGGGTTGCGGCATGCTTCTTCTTGACAGCTGTGGGGTGGGAGATGGATCGCCGGACGACTGCGAAATGAATACGTTCCCTAATCAGAACGGAGAGCTTTATTAGCCTTATAATTACTTGTTTAACAGCCACTTATTTGATGCTTCCCCCCCCCACACAAAAGAGAGATTCGTGAGTAATAAAAGTGAGTCTGTTTATTAAATAACTGTTTTAATTAGGGTTCATTTTTTAACACGCGCCATGTTCTTAATGCCTTCTCCCCTTGTAATTACTTAGATGGATGCTTGTATCTGTTATAACTTCGTTGACACCGGTAGCCAAAGCGCCTGTGCCTGTGCTGGTGAACACGGAGCCGCTTTGAAGCCACCTCTGACCTTCCTAAGAGACAAAATGTAATTTATTCCTGTAAAATGTCACATCCCAGCACACAGCTCTCTGTAGAACTAGCTTCGCTTGAGATACCCTGAGTTATTTAAAACGGTCAAGAATCAGAGCTGTATAGTTTTCCCACAACAGAATCAAAGCAAGTTAGAATTTGGCATTGGTTTTGGAACTGTGGCGGCTCAGTGGCTAAGACACTGAACTGCAGACCGGAAGGTCGGTAGTTCAGCAGTTTGAGACCCGAGTGCCGCATGACGGAATGAGCTCCCATCTCTGGTTCCAGCTCCTGCCAACCTAGCAGTTCGAAAGCAAGAAATTGCAAGTAGATAAATAGGTATTGCTTTGGTGGGAAGGGAACAGCGTTTTGTGTGCCTCAGTGTCTAGTCATGCCGGCCGCATGACCATGGAAATTCTTCGGACAGCGCTGGCTCTTCGGCTTTGAAACGATGAGCACCGCAACCCTAGAGTCGGATTCGACTGGCTTTCGAGCAAGGGAAACCTTTAGAACTCAACAGACTGGGTCTCTCAGCTTTTGGGGTTCTTTAAAAAAAAAGTAAGGTTTTAGTCCCTTTGACTTGGAAGGTAGGTTTAAAAGCATGCAGGTGAAACACCTGGAGAAGGTTCAGAAACGTGAGACAGAACTGAGCAGGATTTCCTCTGGTCAGAGCAGGTGGAGCTTCAGTTCCAGTCCTCCCCTGGTGCCTTCCTATGATCAGCAAAAGGTCAAAAAATTAGGCAGAATCTGCACATTTGAATGGTCCATTACAGAGTCGTGCTTTTCTAGTACCTGACTTGGATAGCCCAGGCTACCCCAGTCTCATCGGATCTCAGAAGCTAAGCAGGGTTGGCCCTGGTCAGTATTTGGAAAGACCACCAAGGAATACCAGGATCATAAAACGGAGGCAAGCAACGGTAAACTACTGCTGAATGTCTCTTGCCTTGAAAACCCCATTGGGTCAGCTGTGACTTGACGGCAAAAAAAAAGAGGTACAGAAATTGATGGAGTGAGCTCCCGTCTCTAGTTCCAGCTCCTGCCAACCTAGCAGTTTGAAAGCAAGGAATTGCAAGTAGATAAATAGTACCGCTTCAGTGGGAAGGGAACAGCGTTCCGCACGCCTTGGTGTTTAGTCATGCCGGCCACATGACCACGGAAATGTCTTCGGACAGCGCTGGCTCTTCGGCTTGGAAACGGAGATGAGCACCGCAACCCTAGAGTCAGATTCGACTGGCTTTCAAGCAAGGGAACCTTTACCTTTACCTTTACAGAAACTGAGTGATCATATCATAAAACATTGTTTTGATTGCTTGCCTGCACACACACACCCTGAAAACTGTCACTCGTCTTTTCAAAACGTTTGCATCCCCTCAATATTCTTCCTTCAGTTAAGTTTTAATCTTCACATTAAGCATAACCTGGTAAAACCCTGCCCAGGAAATGTTGCTTGTCTTTAAAAGAAACAAAACACTTTTGTCTCCTCTCAACTTTTCTCAACTTTTACCTGACAAGGCAAGTCCAGTGTTCCCTCTAAGCTGAGTTAGTGTGAGCTAGCTCACGGTTTTTTAGCCACCGGCTCACCCATTTTTGTCTTCGCTCAGGAAGGAGGGCTCCAGAGCAAACTAGCCAAATGGCTGGCTCACGGCTTTAATGCCGGTAGCTCACAAAGGAGAATTTTTGCTCACAAGGTTCCACAGCTTAGAAGGAGTATTGAAGGCAACCCCCCCAAATTTGCTAAAAAGATTTTATTTTAGGTGACATTTTGTTGGTTACTGCAGGGCCAGTTCTCCAAGCGCGTCACGCAAATGCGGTTTAGCCTCGGGCAGCAGTTAGACAGTCAGACCAGGATCTGGATGACTCAGATTCAAATCCCCTGTCTGTCATGGAAGCTCGCGGGGTAACCTTGAGCGCGTCTCTCTCTCTCTCTCTCTTTCGCCTCTCTCTCTCTCTCTCTCTCTCTCTCTCTCTCTCTCTCTCTCTCTCTCTCTCTCTCTCTCTCTCAGCCTAAGCAACATCACAGGGTTGCTGTGAGGATTGAATGGGAAAGATGTCAGCTGCTTTCGGTCCCCATTTCACAAGACAAGAGCTCCTGGGCACTCCATGAAATGGCTGAGCAGTCGGGTTAGAACAGATAAAAGGAAGTCCTTCTTCACCCAAAGAGTGATTAACACACGGAATTCACTGCCACGGGAGGTGGCGGTGGCTACAAACATGGACGGCTTCAGTTTGGTGTCGTGAGAGCCAGTTTGGTGTAGTGGTTAAGTGCGCGGACTCTAATCTGGGAGGACAGGGTTTGATTTCCCCATTCCTCCACTTGCAATTGCTGGATGGCCTTGGGCAAGTCGTAGTTCTGATAAGAGCTGTCCTTGAAAAAGAGCCGTTTCTGTCAAGAGCTCTCTCAGCCCCACTTACCTCACAGGGTATCTGTTGTGGGGAGGGGAAGGGAAAGGAGCTTGTAAGCCGCTCTGAGACTGCCTTGGGTAGTGAAGGGCGGGGTATAAATCCAATCTCTTCTCTCTTCTTTTCAAGAGGGAATTGAATAAGCATATGGAGCAGAAGTCCATCAGTGGCTCTTAGCCACAAGGTATAGATGGGAACTCTCGGTCTGGGGCAAGGGATGCTCTGTATTCCTGGTGCTTGGGGGAGGGCAACAGTGGGGGGGGGGGGCTTCTGTCCCCACTGGTGGACCCTCCTGATGGCACCTGGTATTTTTGGCCACTGTGTGACACAAGAGTGTTAAACTTGGTGGGCCATTGACCTGATCCAACATTGGCTTCTCATATGTTCTTATGTATAAACGAAGTAAAGAAGTAAAGAAATATATTCTCGGTTGGGATGGCACATGGAGCGTACCAATAGACTGCAGGGACGTGGCTCCCTCCGAGCATCGGGGGCACCAGAGGGGAGTGGCACCACTTCCTGGTACTGTCGGCAGTCTTCGGGTGGCAGCTGGCGATCTCCCAGAATTACACCTGATCTCCCAGCGAAAGAGCTCGGTTCCTCTGGGGGAACTGGCAGGTGGATTCTACGGCATTATGCCCTACCGAGGTCCTCCTCTCCCCAAATCCCACCAACCCCAGGTTCTGCCCCCCCAAACCGCCAGGAATTTCCAAACCCAGAGCTGACCGTCTTACTCCCTAGGCTAACACCGGCCGCATCCAAGAGAAACCAAACCCAGCTGGCAGCAGCCGTGAACCGGATAGCAATGGGTATGTACAGGGGTCATTTCCTGCGGGAGCGCACAGGAGCTGAATTCCGGCAGTAAGGAGCCCAGGGGGCAGGCACATGCAACAAACCCCGCCCCCTGCTCCCAGCAACCCTCAGTTGGGCCACTAGGAGCAAGAAGCAGCCAGGTAAATTGCAGAGCCCCCGTCGCCGCCTTTAGGTACAAGCTCTCCCTCCTCTGTGAGGGCAGATCTGCACATTCCCTCCCCCCTCCATAGCTAGCAATTCAAAACAGTCCAGTGGCACCTTTAAGACCAAGTTTTAATCAGGTACAAGCTCTCCCTCCTCTGCGAGGACAAATCTGCACGTTCCCCCCCCCCCCAATAGCTAGCAATCCAAAACAGTCCAGTGGAGCCTGAGCAGTGGGTGTTGCCTTCTGACACACTTCCAGTGATGTCAGGGGGTGTGGCATATGCAAATAATAAGTTATGCTAATGAGCTCCTGCACCTCTTTTTCTACGAAATGACCCCTGGGTATGTACATACCTTGCTCAGGGCAACAAGATGCCCCAAAGCAGTCCGGTCTATGAAAAACTCTTTGGCAAGTCCCTCCCTTTCAAAAGGGCTCTCTCGAGAATCTGAGCAGGGGTTGGATGAGCTCCCCCACAGGAGAACGGGGAGGGGAACAGCCTCTGCTTGGTTCAGCTCCCAGGTCAAGGGACGAGTCACCCATGTGGAACTAAACCCATTTGTTTGGAAGCGGCCTTCCAGCTCTCCTTTCAACCGACAATGGACAGCAGTCCTCCGCCTGGACAGTTAATGGATGCTTCCTGCAGCCAGAAGGTGGTCAGTGCGTTTGATCCGGATTCAAGGAGCAAGGGAGAACAATTCTTGTCAAACTTGACTCATTCTAAAACAGACACACACACACACACACATCTCCCCCCCCTGTGCTGCCAGTGCCCCCTCAGTTTCTATCGCATCAGCTTGTCCTATTTCAAATTTGTAATGAAGGGGGGGGAGGTAAAAGCCCTGAATTTCTAAAGCCAGTAATCACGTTCCTTCCTTGTATAAAACACATCTTGTTTTTATCATGGGTAACCTGTACTACACCAGCGCTCTGACACTTGCATTTCAGGATAGATTAGGAATTGCCTGCTGCATTTACATAACATTAAAATCACTGTCTAGATACGCAAAATAAAATGAATACCATCCTGATTCTCCGGCATGGGCTTGCATAAAAACCATTTCACCTTTCTTTCAGGGCTTTTAAAAAAAATGCTAAAATCTGTCTGTCTCTCTTTCTCTTTATTTCCACCATGAATTTAAGGGGAAGACGTGTTGGTTGAGTGAGGGAGACAAGCCGTGCAATGTATCTGACCTTTTGAAGTTTCAACCGTGGGTTTGTAGAGCCCACGTGAAAACAATGTTGTGGGACATTTGAGGAGGTGGAACACAGGAAGCGATGCCGTCTGTCCTCTCTGATTCCCCCATAATCCCTTGCAACTGCAGAAAGTTGCTTGTCCATATTTCCCAAAAGTATCTTTTGCCCCCATAATTTCTTTAGGAATGATTTCCCCTGTTTTTAGGGATGCCAATCTCCAGATGGGACCTAGGAATCTCCCAGAATTCCCCTGGAGAAAATGGATGCTTTGGAAGGTGGGCTGTATGGCGTTGTACCCCACTGGGGTCCCTGTCCTCCCCAGGCTCCATCCCCAAATCCTCCCAACCTGGATCTGACACCCCTATCCTTCCTTCCCCTGCCGGTGTCCAATGGGGACTCGGAAACCCTACCTGGCTTAGATAATTCAACAAGTGTTATGTACTGGGACTGGAACATTCCAGGACTGTTTCTACCAGAGACTGGCTGAGCTTGTAGCTCTAGAACAATAGCCCACCAGGACTCTGGAGGTGGCCAATGGGGAGTTAATGGTTCTGATAATGGCCTGTCATTGGTAGTTGTTTAGGAAGTGGGTGGAGTTTACATGCCATTTAACAGGGCTGCTGCCCTGGCTCTTTCGCTTTTTGTTCTGGCTGAATCACTAATAAAGCAGAGCTGTTCACCATGCTTGGGGTCAGACCATTCATGGAGCCCAGTATTTCACAACAAGAAAAACAAACCTCAAAAGAGTGTGCATATCTCACGGATCACGTTTGCTGCAGCCAACCCTGTCCTGTCGTTTGGTGGTCTTTGCCGACCAGGAGAGTTGCAAAAGGTTGACGGCCAGTCTGAAGTGGTGGTTCTTTGAACGAGAACTGATGTTGCAGAGTGGCTGAGAGGCCGGACTGCTGAGAATTCTGAAGGACCCCAGACAACAGGCCAAGGAACTTGTCGTTTGCTACTAATTGTCCCTAGGGATTTGGAGCAGAAGGAAAAATGAACTGGCCGTGAGAACATCATCATCATCATCATCATCATCATAATGCTTTTGATTTATTAATCGCTTTCCCCATGAGTGGGCTCAAAGTGATTTACAGTTACACTTTTAGACAGGGGACTAACAATGTTTCATAGGGGATAGGAAAGACAACATATAATTCATTTTTAATTGCACACGCCGTAACTGCAGGGTGGAAACGTCTCTGGCTTGGATCAGTCATGTCCTGAACGGCTGCGTCGACCGACTTGATGACGTTGGGGCTTCAGGACCCGTATGTCGTATTGCCACACTGCCACCGCCTGGCTGGAGCATCCCACTGCAGGGATTTTTCTTGTAGCCGAGTAGTTTCTACCGCCTTCCGATCCTGGAGCAGGACGTCCCAACCGACAGCTAACACCTTCCCACAGGGGAGTTGGTGTGCCCACCCTCTCTAGGGAGTGGTTCCCATTTTATCTACTCGACGAGGAACATAGGGACTGAAGAAGAGCCCCACTGGATCAGACCAGGGGTCCATCTCATCTGGCATCCTTTCTCACACAGTGGCCACCCAGTTCTTCTGGAGGGTCAAGGACAGGTCACAGAGGCTCCTGGCACAGGGACACAGAGGCAGACCGCCTCTGAATGTGGAGGTTCCCCTCAGTCCTCATGGCTAGTAGCCACTGATAGGCCTCTCCTCCATGAATCTATCGAATCCCCTTTTAAAGCTGAGAGATAAAATAAGTGTAAATGAGAGATAAGCATAAACAAGCAGGCTGGACGAAGTAAGGTAGCCAAGGCGTCTGTGTTCGCCAGTTTGGTGTAGCGGTTAAGTGCGCGGACTCTAATCTGGGAGAACTGGGTTTGATTCCCCACTCCTCCACTTGCAGCTGCTGGATGACCTTGGGCAAGCCATAGTTCTGTCAGAGCTGTCCTTGAAAGAGCAGTTTCTGTCAGAGCTCTCTCAGCCCCACCGACCTCACAGGGTGTCTGTTGTGGGGACTGGAAGGGAAGGGAGTTTGTAAAGTTTGTGAAGGGCGGGGTATAAATCCAATCTCTTCTCCTCCTCCAGCTTTTTCTCCCTGTCTCTGGGGGAGCCTTTCTTTCTCTAACTGCTTTTCACAGGATGTAAAAGCCAAAAATGAGAGATCACGGGAGGAAGTGAAATAACAGACCTTGGGTTCTGTTATTAGAGAGTCGACATGGAACGTTTCCTTCAAGAGTTGATAAGTAGTAACTGATAAGAATTGGGATTGCAACACGCACAGATAAACCAAATATTGTGAAACGAATTGTTTTCATTGCACAGTATTCGTGAGTGCAAGTGATAATAGAAGAAACATTTCTACAGAGTTACTACAGTAAACGTTTTTGCAACTTATCTTTATTGACTCTCCGTTGTTTTTTCCACAGGATGCAGACAGGTTCTAAATGACTGATCTGGAAACAGGTTCAGATCTTGCATCCGCCATGAAACTAGATCCTCCATCTCTCCAACCGTTTCTCCCAATGTGTAACGTGGAAGAAATGCAATTTATTTACTGACTTCATTTTTACCCCCACTCTTCTCCGCAGTGGAGACCCAAAAGTGCCTTACAACATCCTTCTCTCCTCCTCCGTTTTAATCTCACAACAACCACCCTGTGAGATAAATTAGCCTGAGAGAGCAACTGGCCCAAGGTCACCCAGCGAGCTTCCATGGCCTAGTGGGGGTTCGAACCTGGCTCACCCAGATCCTCGTCCAAAACCACTCTGCCACACTAGATCTCATGACATCCCATACGCTTTTATGGATTTATGCAAAGTACTCTGAATGCTCTGAAGTGCATATGCATGATAACAGCATTGTTTTCCTTTTTAATAATTATATCCACACAGATTTGCAGGTGCAGGAAGGGACTGACGGTCAGCTGAATTGAGCTCCTACCCTGCACTAAGAAAAGCAACACAGAGTACAGCTACCTTTATAAGTGAAAACCTGCGCAATCCAGAAGAGGAGGAGAAGGAGGAGGAGATTGGATTCATACCCGACTCTTCACTACCAGAAGGAGTCTCAGAGCGGCTCACAATCCCCTTTCCCTCCCCCTCTCCACAACAGACACCCTGTGAGGTCGGTGGGGCTGAGAGAGCTCTGACAGAAACTGCCCTTGAGAGAACAGCTTTGAGAGAACCGTGGCTTGCCCAAGGTTACGCCAGCAGCTGGATGTGGAGGAGTGGGAAATCAAACTCGGTTCTCCCTAGAGTCCGCGCTCTTAACTACTACAGCAAATTGGCTACACCAAACTGGAGCATCCCAGTTAGCACTGTTTGCTCTGGAAGGTATATTGGAACGATATGTGGACAAACTTTACCTTCCGGTCTGGCAGCGAACTCCCTTCACAATTTTGACAGCCTCCGGACTGAGTGATGGAGGGAGGCCCAAGAACCAGGAGAGAGAAGCTTGGGTTACCCATTAAGAAGAAGTTAGAATGAGTGATAGAATGGGTTGCAGCTAGAGTTCCCAGGTCCCCCCTGGCCACCAGTAAGGAAGGGGGGGTGTTCGAGTTGCCAGATCCAGGTTGGGGAACAACTTGAGATTTGGGGGCGGAGCCTGGAGAGGGGAGGGGCCTCAGTGAGGTACACTGTCATAGAGCCCCCCCCCCCTCCAAAGCATCCATGTTCTCAAGGGGAACTAATCAGAACAGAAGTTTACTACAACAGTCATAGACCAGATAAAAATAGTTTTACACATTGCTAAGGATAAAATAGGAGCTGCGGTGGCTCAAGTGGTTAAGACACTGAACTGCAGGCTGTGGAAGGTCGGTAGTTCAGCAGTTCGAGACCTGAGTGTGCCGCATGACGGAGCGAGTTCCCATCTCTGGTTCCAGCTCCTGCCAACCTAGCAGTTCGAAAGCAAGAAATCGCAAGTAGATAAATAGGTACCACTTAAGTGGGAAGGTAACAGCATTTCGTGCACCTTGGTGTTTAGTCATGCTGGCCACATGGCCACAGAAATGTCTTCGGATGGTGCTGACTCTTCGGCTTTGAAACGGAGATCAGCACCGCAACCCTAGAGTCGGATTTGACTGGCTTTCGAGCAAGGGAACCTTTACCTTTACCTTTAAGGATAAAATACAAATCTGCCTTAAATACACTACTAAAATATACACTATTGAATATATCATTTACTCTGTCTCAATAAATTTGAGCTGAACATTTAAATGTATGACTTGCATTTAAACATAAATACTTCTGTGGCTGCTATGGTATTTTCTATGTGAACATGTACAAGCTGAATGGAATAGCTGTACTACTACTAATAGCAATACTAATAAGCCACACTTCACTTATAAGGCATCCAGTTCTGATGGCATTTTGAAGGACTTATAAAATGAGAATAAAAAATTATAAATAGTAAGAACCCCTGTAAAAAGGTTCCCTTGCTTGAAAGCCAGTCGAATCCGACTCTAGGGTTGCGGTGCTCATCTCCGTTTCAAAGCCGAAGAGCCAGCGCTGTCCGAAGACGTTTCCGTGGCCATGTGGCCGGCATGACTAAACACCAAGGCACACGAAACCCCTGTACATAAAGGTAAAAGAAGCTTAAAACAGCAATAAAATGCATTTTAAAATTCTTAAGAAACAGGCAGTTAGTTAGGTGATTGACATTTGACTTCCTGTGTTATTATAGATTTTCTCATTCCTAAAGCTAGCCATCCATATCTAGCCACTAGAAGTGTTACCTCTGAGTGTCTAAGTGGAACTAATCTCTGTCATCTGGAGCTGTAATACCAGGTGATCCCCAGGTCCCACCTGGAGGCTGGCATCCCTAGTTGCACCGCTTCACATTACAGCTGAAAAGATCGCATTCTTGACTGCTCTCTATGCAAGAAAACAACAATACAAGCAGGGCAGGGAGGACTGGAACATTTCTTTCTGATGCGCTAAGTTTTTACTTGGAGGGCACTCTAACATAGGGGCATATTAAAGAAATGGCATCTCCTGAAGTTGAGAACTGGGTTTGATTCCCCACTCCTCCACATGCAGCTGCTGGTGTGACCTTGGGTCAGTCACAAGTTCTTTCAGAACTGTTCTCTCACCAGCCGTTCTTGAGAGAGCTCTCTCAGCCCCACCTCCCTCACAGGGTGTCTGTTGTGGGGAGGGGACGGGAAAGGGATTGTAAGCAGCTCTGAGGCTCCAAGTGAAGGGCAGGGTATAAATCCAATCTCCTCCTCCTCCTCCTCCTCCTCCTCCTCCTCCTCCTCTTCTTCTTCTTCCCTCATTCTCTTCAGTATTCTGTCATCTCAGTACCTACCAGAGAGCAAGACGGAGAAGGTATAGTAGTTTTTTGCAGGGGTCATTTCCTGCAGGAGCGCACAGGAGCGAAGCTCCAGCAGTAAAGAGCCCAGGGGGCGGGCACATGCAACAAGCCCCACCCCCTGCTCCCAGCAGCCCTCAGTCAGAGCAAGGAGCAGCCAGGTAAGTTGCAGAGCCCCCCCAGTCCCCCGGTCCAAAACAGTCCAGTGGCACCTTTAAGACCAAGTTTTATTCAGGTACAAGCTCTCCCTCCTCTGCGAGGACAGATCTGCACGCTCCCCCATCTCCCCCATAGCTAGCAATCCAAAACAGTCCAGTGGAGCCTGAGCAGTGGGTGTTGCCTTCTGACACACTTCTGGTGATGTCAGGGGGTGTGGGATATGCAAATAAATCATGCTAATGAGTTATGCTAATGAGCTCCTGAACCTCTTTTTCTATGAAATGACCCCTGGTTTTTTGTAATTTTCACACAATATTAGGTATCCACAGCCTCAAGCCTTCCCTGATAGTTTCAGGATAATAAAAGTTAATAGGTGTCCGTCCGTCCCACAATTAATAGGGTAGCAAATCATCCCCTTCAGCATGATGTAGTGGTTCAAATCCCCACTAGTGCCATGGCAGCTTGCTGGGTGACCTTGGGCCAGTCACAGACACTCAACCTAACCTACCTCACAGAGTTGTTGTGAGGATAAAACGATGGAGAAGGGAATGATGTAAACCACTTTGGGTCCCCATTGGAGTGAAAGGCAGGGGGTAAATGAAGTAAGCGAAAGAAATAAATAAAAACAGTTTCCTAACAAGTGGAGTGCCATGTTGACAAATGAGACCCAATCGTTTTAGTAAGCCCACACTATGAGTGTCATTGTGGGACAGACTGGAAATCCAAGTATGCAAAACTCGTATTCTGAACCCTGCTCAGAATTAACGATTGGGTAAAAACATTAGTTGTTGTAGATTTTCCGGCCTGTATGGCCGTGGTCTTGGCACTGTAGTATTGGCATTGTAGTGTAAAAACAGCCTCCAAAAACAAGCTGAGGGCAAACCCTTCACAAAATGCCTCTCCCTCCCTGGTTTCCTGTTACTTTGACAGGGTGGCGGGACGGAGACCAAGAAGTTCAAGATAAAGATACTGCCATCTCTAACTCAAGGGTTTCCTCAGGATAATCATCAGATCCTGACAGAGATGATTAAAATGTTGGCTTCCTGACAGGAGCTTCTTTATGCAGCTGCTATAGTAATGGGTTAGTGGGATGGCTGGTAAAAGGTAAGGGTTCTCTTGCTCGAAAGCCAGTCGAGTCCGACTCTAGTCCGACTCATCTCCGTTTCAAAGCCAAAAAGCCAGCGCTGTCCGAAGACGTTTTCCGTGGTCATGTGGCCAGCATGACTAAACACCAAGGCGCACAGAACGCTGTTACCTTCCCACAAATGTGGTACCTATTTATCTACCTGCAATGCCTTGCTTTCGAACTGCTAGGTTGGCAGGAGCTGGAACTAGAGACGGGAGCTCACTCCGTCATGCGGCACACTCATGTCTTGAACTGCTGAACTACTGACCTTCCACAGCCTGCAGTTCAGCGTCTTAACCACTTGAGCTACCGCAGCTGGGGGGAAACATAAAAATACCTGGTTTTCCCAGGGCTGCTGAGAACTGCCACAGACCCTCCAAGAAAGACCCTTGCCCCCACATACACAAACACCATCCAGACCCTACCCAAACACCATGCAAAAAAAAAATCCACATGACTTGATAGACTCCATTGCCCCGGGATGATCGGAATTTTGGCCTCCTGGGCAGAGTTCCCTCTGAGTTAGCGTGAGCTAGCTCACCGTTTTTTAGCCTCCGGCTCACGCATTTTTGTCTTCGCTCAGGAAGGATGGCTCCAGAGCAGCAGCCGAATCGCTCGCTCACTACTTTAATGCCAGTAGCTCACAACGTAGAATTTTTGCTCACAAGACTCCACAGCTTGGAGGGAGCATTGCTCCTGGGCCTATGGTCTTAGCAGCCCTGAATTTCCTTGATCCCAGATGCCGGTAGGATGGATGGATACAATGGCTTGTGATTGTTACGTCAGAACTTACTAGAACAGGGGTCCCCAATGTGGTACCCACAGTCGCTGTGACACCTTTCCTGGCAGGGGTCATTTTGTAGAAAAAGAGGTGCAGGAGCTCATTAGCATAACTCATTAGCATAACGTATTTGCATATGCCACACCCCCTGACATCACCGGAAGTGTGCCAACACAAACATGTCAATTTCACACCCGAGGCTGCGGGGCTGCATTTTGACTCGCGGCTTCGCCCGATTCCCTCCGCAGTTTCGTGATCCTGGTTTTTGAGGATCATGAAACTGCGGAGGGAATCAGGCGAAGCTGCGGGCCAAATGCAGCCCCGCAGCCTCGGGTGTGAAATTGACATGTTTGTGTTGGAGCAAACGGGGCTGCGCCGCGAGGCAGTTCTAGTGAGAAATTGCCCCTGGTCTTAAAGGTGCCACTAGACTGTTTTGGACCAGAGGGTGCGGGGGGAGCTCTGCAACTTACCTGGCTGCTTCTTGCTCTGACTGAGGGCTGCTGGGAGCAGGGAGCGGGGCTTGTTGCATGTGCCCGCCCCCTGGGGTCTTTACTGCCGGAGCTCCGCTCCTGTGCGCTCCTGCAGGAAATGACCTCTGTTGGCTACTATGTGAGACAGGATGCTGGACTACATGGACCACTGGTCTGATCCGACAGAGTTCTTCTTTGTATATTTTTATGTAGCCTAACTAGAACTGGAAGACCTTAGGGAGTCATCTACAGACCACGATCTTCTGCACAAAAACCAAGTAATCCATATGGTGTTCCATGTAAATTCCTCACAGTGAATGAAACTCAGCCCTCTGGAAAGGTGGTGTTGGGATATGAGGTATCCCAGCCTACACAGAGCACACAGTCAGTTCGAAACACTGACAAAAGCAAAAATTCCTGCTTTGTACTTCAAGCCACAAACTGTCATTTCAAACTTCTGGTGTGTGTTTTTTTATTATTATTATTCTGGCTTGCGCACAGGAAGATGAAGTCAGAGACACAGGGAAAATAATTACTATTCACGACTCTTGAGATGAATAATATTTTTCACTGAATTCAGCTGTGGTCTGTCAAGAGGCATTTGTCAGCAAATACGGTGTGAGGAGGTAACCTCGACATTATTGGCTTGTCAGAAGGTAAGTCCAGAAGCAGACTAGCTTCATTCTCATGTGATTTATCCAGTCAGGCACGTGTAGTTTTCCTCTCATATAAATGGCACAGAAATAAGCCTGAATTATATGAACTAATTATAGTGTAATGGGGCAGTTGTGGTATACATATTTTTTCCTGACATTTACTCTCGGTATTCTAATGGCCCTAACACCACATTACTCATTCTCCGGAGATTTTCTCTTTATGGCTAATTTCCTCCCTCATAGCATCTACCTCCTGCCTCTTAGGTACTTCCTAAGCTATAGCCTTGTGGGAGAGGACAACCTCAGGAACTCAAAACTGTCACCCTCTGTAAGAATAGCCCCAAGCTGCCGAGAGCAAGTCTTTGTTCTTGATTATAATAAAGGGTTTTCATGAAATGTATAACACTGTGTGCCACTTCGGCTGTATCCACACAAGAAACTGTGCGGTCTCACAGTCAGATTATCTGCATGGGGGTATTCGCCATGCTTTCCTCAGGAATCCTTCATCCCCCACGCTATATGACTGGAGGGCTTTTGCTGGCTTATAGTATATATAGTATATATATACAGACTGTGACAGCAGCCATGGAATTAAAAGACACCTGATTCTTGGGAGGAAAGCGATGGCGAACCTAAACAGCATGATAAGAACTGGAGACATCACCCTGCCAACAAAAGTCCGCATGGTCAAAGCAATGGTATTCCCAGTAGTCATGTATGGCTGCGAGAGTTGGACTATAAGGAAGGCCGAGCGCCGAAGAATAGATTCTTTTGAACTATGGTGCTGGAGAAGACTCCTGAGAGTCCCTTGGACTGCAAGAAGATCCAATCAGTCAATCCTCAAAGAAATCAACCCTGACTGTTCCCTGGAAGGCCAGATAATGAAACTGAAGCTCAGATACTTTGGCCACCCAATGAGAAGGGAGCACTCACTTGAGAAGACCCTGATGCTGGGAAAGATTGACGGTCAAAGAAGACGGGGACGGCAAAGGATGAGATGGTTAGACAGTGTCATCGATGCAACGAACATGAAGTTGAGCAAACTTCAGAGGACGGCGGAAGATCGGAAGGCCTGGCGTGATCTGGTCCATGGGGTCGTGAAGAGTCAGACTCCACTGTGCGACTGAACAACAAGTATATATAGCAGCTATAGTGCTATAGTGTTATGATGCTGTAGAGATATAGCAAGTACCAGTATTTCAAAGAGCCAGCAAAAAGTCTGTCAGTGGTACAGCAGGGAATGGAGGAAGGTAAGGGGATTCTGGGTGCCTGATCCACCACACCCCCTGATCCACCACCCGTCATCCCTCAGCTGTGAGCCAATACCCCTGTGTCTTAGGAAATGATCCTCAAGAGATCCGGGAACCCTGCTTCAAAGCCATAAATGCAAAAACAACTCTACGAAATTCAGATTACGGAGGAAATGGTGCTGAAGTCGAAATCAGATGTCAAAATCTCTATTATCCTCACATCTTTATGGTGCATTCAATAAACATATCCTTAAATAAAAATGGGGCTGCGGTGGGTCAGAGGTTAAGATGCTGAGCTGCAGACCAGAAGGCCGGTAGCTCAGCAGTTTGAGGCCCTAGTGCCGCATGACGGAGTGAGCTCCCGTCTCTGGTTCCAGCTCCTGCCAACCTAGCAGTTCAAAAGCAAGAAACTGCAAGTAGATAAATAGGGACCGCTTCAGTGGGAAGGTAACAATGTTCCGTGTGCCTCGGCATCTAGTTGTGCCGGCCACATGACCATGGAAACGTCTTCGGACAGCGCTGGCTCTTTGGCTTGAAAACAGAGATGAGCACCGCCCCCTAGAGTCAGGTTTGACTGGCTTTCGAGCAAGGGAAACCTTTACCTTTAAGGGGATTCTGAAGGAAAAATAATTTATTTTAAAACTGGCATCAATGTGAGTGGGCAGGTCCAACCATCCATACCTTCCCACCCACTTGAGAGTGAGGGCAAACCTGCTTTGACTGAGATCTTTCAGGAGAGAGATCCAGGTAAGTAGCTTTGGGGAAATCCAGTGGACCTCGGGAGAACCTAGAAAGCGGACGATTCCACCACGATGCTGTGTGAGCGCTCTGAAAAGGAACAAATGCTTCAGTTTAGAGACATCACCCTGCCAACAAAAGTCCGCATGGTCAAAGCAATGGTATTCCCAGTAGTCATGTATGGCTGCGAGAGTTGGACTAGAAGGAAGGCCGAGCGCCGAATAGATTCTTTTGAACTATGGTGCTGGAGAAGACTCCTGAGAGTCCCTTGGACTGCAAGAAGATCCAATCAGTCAATCCTCAAAGAAATCAACCCTGACTGTTCCCTGGAAGGCCAGATAATGAAGCTGAAGCTCAAATACTTTGGCCACCAAATGACAAGGGAGCACTCACTGGAGAAGACCCTGATGCTGGGAAAGACTGAAGGTCAAAGAAGACGGGGACGGCAAAGGATGAGATGGTTAGACAGTGTCATCGATGCAACGAACATGAAATTGAGCCAACTTCAGAGGACGGCGGAAGATCGGAGGGCCTGGCGGGAGCTGGTCCATGGGGTTGCAAAGAGTCGGACTCAACTGTGTGACTGAACAACAACTGCAAAACATCTTTTGCAAAGCCTTTTTAGTTCTCCAGTTCAGGTGTTTTTATTGTGCATTTGGATTTTATTTTTCTAAATTGCTGCTGATTTTCAGATACTTGTGATTTTGAATATAATGTATAATTGCATTATGTGTTTGTTGTATTTAGGTCTGATCTCTCTGTGAAGGTGTGTTTTCTAAAGGCCACCTGCTTCAGAGAAATCCTTGGAGCACAGAGACCCGTGCCACTCACACTTGGCTCACGGAACTCCCTTCGCGTGTGCTTCAGCATCTCTAAAAAATTTTAGACAATGCTCTGTGAGGCCTGCCTATTAGGAATTTTTATTTGCCTATAATGATTCTATAAACAGGCCTAGAAGGACTAACTGTAACCCTAGAAGATCACATTCATTCCTTGAAGAAAGTAGGTATGTGTAATAGATTTCAGTTCTGTTGTACAAATGAGCAAACATTTTCAACACATTGGGAAAAACAGGGCTTTTTTTTTGTAGAAAAAGCCCAGCAGGGACTCATTAGCATAATAGGCCACACCCAAGAGTAGAAACTCATTAGCCTATTAGGCCACACCCCATGCCTTCCCTTGGCTTGCCCAGGAGCCCCGTGGCTGTGGGGAACCCAGGCAAGCCAGCCCTTGGACAGGCCGGGGAAGGCATGGGGATGCATTTAAATGCCTCCCCAATCCTTCGCCCGCACAGAGGTTTTGGCTGTAGTGGGCCTGGCCAACTCTGAAGTCAGCCGGAACTCCGTTCCTGTGCGTTCCGGCCCAAAAATAGCCCTGGGGAAAAATCAGGATAGAATAGTGGGTAAGGCTGCCAACTCTAGGTTGGGAATTCCGTTGAGATTTGGGGGTGGAACTTGGGGAAGGTGGGGTTTGGGATCAGGATGGACCTTGGGCGGGGCATAATGCCATAGAGTTCACTCTTCAAAGCAGCCGCTTCCCCACAGGAACAGTTCATTTATTTATTTATTTATTTAATTAATTAATTAATGTATTTATTTATTTCTGGCCCCGCTGGTGGACCTCCTGATGACCCCTGGCTTTTGGCCACCGTGTGACACGCAGAGTGTTGGACTGGATGGGCCACTGGCCTGATCCAACATTGGTTTCTCTTATGTTCTTATCTCTGTACTTTGGAGATCAGCTGTAATTCCGAGAGATCTCCATGCCACACCTGGAGACTGGCAACCCTAACTGGAGGGCGATTGTAGATCGGCGGGCACAGCTTTGGATCTGAAGACCTGGCGATCCACCTGGCTGCTCCTGCTACAGGGGGGAGGGGGGTGGAGCTAAGCTCCGCTTTCAAAATGGCATGGCTTCCAAGTCCACCCCATGCTCCGCCCCCACTTTTAGCGCTTTAAAAAGACCTTTCCCCCCCCCTCTTACAAACCGAGTTAATGTAGCTTGACAGAAAGAGGGGAAGGGAAGGAAAAGCGCAGTTCCCATCTCATCCTTAGCAAGAGGCTCTTTAGGTCATCTTCATTTTCGGCCATTAGAGTGGTATCGTCTGCATATTGGAGGTTGTTGATGTTTTCCCCAGCAATCTTAATTCTGACTTGTGAGTTATCCAGGCTGGCATTTTGCATGATGTACTCTGCACATAAATTAAATAAGCAGGGTGACAATATACATCATTGTCGTATTCCTTTTCCTGTGCTAAACCAATCAGTTGTTTCATATCCGCTTCTGTCACTTCTTAAGCCTTATACAGGTTTCTCAGGAGACATATGAGGTGGTTCGGTATTCCAATCTCTTTAAGGACTTGCCACAGTTTGTTGTGATCCACACAACCAAAGGCTTTAGCATAGTCAATGAAGCAGAAGTAGATGTTTTTCTGGTACGCCCTTGCTCTTTCCATAATCCAGCAAATGTTGGCAAATGTTGGCAATTTGATCTCTAGTTCCTCTATCTTTTTGAAACCCAGCTTGTACTTCTGGCAGTTCTCTACCCAGGTACTGCTAAAGCCTAGCTTGTAGGATCTTGAGTATGACCTTGCTAGCGTGTGAAATTAGTGCAATTGTGCGATAATTTGAACATTCCTTGGCACTGCCCTTTTTTGGGATTGGAATGTAAACTGACCTTTTCCAAATTTGCTGGTATATTGATTGCAGCATGTTAACAGCAGCATCTTTTAAGACTTTGAATAGCTCAGCTGGGATACCATCACCTCTGCTAGCTTTGTTGTTAGTAATGCTTTCTAAGGCCCATTTGACTTCACACTCCAGGATGTCTGGCCCGAGGTCAGTGATCACAGTGTTGTGGTTATCAAGGACATTTAAATCCTTCTTGTATAATTCTTCTGTGTATTCTTGCCACCTCTTCCTGATCTCTTCTGCTTCTGCTAGGTCCCTACCATTTTTGTCTTTATCATGGCCAGCTTGGTACAGAACGTTCCCTTGATTTCTCCAATTTTCTTGAAGAGATCTCTCCTCCTTCCCGTTCTATTGTTTTTAGGTATTTAGAAATAGTATTGATCATTCTTTCTATTTCTCCAAAGTAGTTTTGGGGGATTCTGATACGGAGATACTCGGCCATATATCACAGTCAGTTCTGTGCACGCCAGTGACCTTCCCTCCTTCCTTCCTTGGAAGAAGAAAGTGAAGAGGAACTTGTGCTTTCGGACAGCAGAGAAGAAGGAGAGATTGTTTCTGAGGGTAAGTTTTAACAGTCCCAAATCGACACTGGAGTTCTTTGCTGGCAGAACCAAAGAGACGGTTAAAATGCACACCATTTGTTAGGTCTGAATAGTTGTGCTTTAGCAGCGTCCAGGGCAAATGTATGAGTTAAACTCCATCTGTCCAGGTTCAGCATTCTGTGGGAGTCCCCCCTGGCTGTGTTAAAGAGAGCCCAGATGAGCTCCTTCTGTCAGGATGAGAACCCGAGAAAATGGGCTCCTCGAGGTCTCCCAGTGAATAGTCACAAGGAACATGACAGCCAAGTGGACGGGGGTGCAGGGGCTCGCCTGTAATACCAGAAGGTACGCATGGCTGTGGTCGGATCGCAGCGAGTTCTGCCACACTCCTGCAGTCTGCCTCCATCAGTTATCCCTATTGTATTGCAGACAACACTAGTGGAACAGTTTAGGGTAGTGGAGTATCCCTGAGGTAAATAATTTAGAGCCAGCGTGGCATAGAACACCTTGTTAAAACAATTCCTTTCCTCCAGTCTGATTAAAGCGCCTTGACTTAAAGTCTTGAGCAGTCAGAAACCCATCTGTTGAGTAGTGTCATCTGGACATAACACTAAACCATGGGAAAATCTCACAACAGCAAGGGAAAGGTTTGAAAATCTGTCACATAAAAGGAGTAAAACTAATTTGTGATGAGACAAAGATGAAAAATTATCTAGGTACTGTGTTAAAAACTTATTTTTAAGACTAATATCAGGAGGACATTCCAACAAAATATGTATTAAAGTACCAATTTTCCCCTGAGAACAAATGTGATTTTAATAGTATTTAGGGAGAGCTCCCAAAATTAAGCGCTGTACCAAAGCGCAAGAAACAAGGCACTGTATGGTTTTTAGGTGTTTCAAAATAGCATTGATTATTCTTTCTTTTTCCCCCAAACTAGTTTTGGAAGATTCTGATACAGAGATAGTGATATCACAGCTAGTTCTTAGATATCTGACAAAAGAGATGATGATGATGGAGATTATAACAATGGAGTCAAAGACAATAACGACAGAGACAATGAAGACAAGGAAAAAGATTACACCTGTGAGTACATGGGGCTAGTGTGGTTTTTAGGTATTTCGAAATAACATTGATTATTCTTTCTTTTCCCCAAAAACTAGTTTTGGAGGATTCTGTTACGAAGATAGCCAGTGGAATCACAGTTAGTTCTTAGATATCTGACTCCAGTGTTTTAAGATCCTAAAGGTATCTCAGGGTTATTAGCAGCAGTTTTCCACAAGAAAACATCAGAAGGCAAAACAGTGAACTTCTTGGGGATAGTGAATGTTGTGATACAGGTTTTTGGTCTATTGAGTTCTTATTTAGCCCATCTGTTTCTCATTCATGTTCTTATCTCTGTTGGAAAAGCATTAATTGCAGACTATACCCAGGAAGGAAAATTTGTGACGATGACAATGGAGGCTATGACGATGACAGAGGCTATGACGATGACAGAGGCTATGACGATGACAGAGGCTATGACGATTGCAGAGGCTATGATGATGACAGAGTATGACGATGACAGAGGCTATGACGATTGCAGAGGCTATGACGATGACAGAGGCTATGACGATGACAGAGGCTATGTGTTGGGACCCCAGGCATTCGAAGTAAATCCACGTTTCGAGAAAAGCAAAATTTATTTCAAAGCGATGGGTCAGTCACGAACACAGACATTGTTAGGAATAACTGCACATACTCAGGGACTACATAATAAAGAAACTTGAACCAGGTAAGAACCAATTAGCTTCCTTCCCGCTGGCGGGATCGGTGGCTAATTTGCACGCCCAATTCCTTGAGAACACAACGGTACCTCATTACCCACACTTTCGGTTCACAGGCCAGTTACCCAAAACATCCTAAGCGATAGCAAGACTCCCAACTCTCCCTCCAGCTGTTGACCTTGGCAAGTTCCTGCAAGCTGCAAGCTAAGCAAGCATACACAAATGGGAATCAGGTTAAAATACACAACTGTTCAGAAAAAAAAATGGCAGCTAGCTGACATACTGCCCGCTCAAAAATACACATTAACCTTTTCCTCCCGGTTTGTCTGGGAATTTCGTATGAAAGGCTTTGAGCATGAAAGGGGCGCGAATATCATGTTCTGCCACCCATTCTTGGTGCTGGGGTCCGAAGTCCACCCATTTAATCAGGTACCACAGCTTGCCCCATTTCATTTTCGAGTCCAAGATCTCATCGATTTCAAAATGCTCCTCGCCATCGATCAAAACGGGGGGGGAGGGTCCCGTAGGGGACGCCAAGAGCACTGACCGGTGTCAGGTTTCAAAAGACTCATATGGAAAACAGAATGAAGGTTTCTCAGATTTTTAGGCAAAATAACATCAACAGCAACATCATTGATAACACGGCGCACTTTGAAAGGCCCCAGGAATTTCCAACTAAGCTTCCTAGAAGGGCGTAACATTTTGATATTTTTTTGTGGAGACATATACATAATCACCAGGTTTGATCTCCCACCCTTTACTCCTTTTCTTGTCAGCTTGAGATTTATATGCATCTTTGGCAGCATTGAGGGTGAAGCACGATAAAGGCCAAGCATCCTGCAAGGACATGCACCACTCCCCCGTCTCTGTAGATTGAAGCGGCGACCCCTCCTGCAGGAAAGGCGGGGGGGGGGCTGTCATACCCCAAGGCTGTTTTGAAAGGTGACATGTCAATGGAGGAGTGCATGGTATTGTTATAACAATATTCCGCTAAAGGCAGCAAGTCACACCAGTCAGTTTGTTGATAATTAGTGAAGCACCTAAGGTATTGTTCCAAAGTTTGATTAACCCTTTCGGTCTGGCCGTTGGTCTCGGGGTGGTAAGCACTGCTGAGACCTTGTTCCACCCTCATAACCTTCATAAGCTCCCTCCAGAACTTAGAAACAAACTGAGTTCCCCTGTCGGATATCACCTTAACAGGTAAAAGATGGAGTTGTACAATGTGAGAGAAAAACAACTTAGCAAGCCCTTTCGCTGTGGGAAGAGAGGGGAGGGGAACAAAATGGGCTTGCTTCGAAAACAAATCAACCACCACCCAAATAACAGTCTTTCCCTTGGATGGAGGCAAGTAAGTGATAAAATCCATGGAAATAACCTCCCAAGGTCTGTTAGGAGTAGGGAGGGGTTGAAGTAGGCCAGGGGGTTCCCCCCCCCCGAGGTTTCGACAATGCGCAGGTTTGACAGGTGCGAACAAAGTCAAGGAGATCCTTGCGCATATGGGGCCACCAAAATTGGCGCTTAAGAAGATGCAGAGACTTTACAAAGCCCCAATGTCCAGCCAATTTAGATCCATGAGCCAGCTGTAACACTTCCCTGCGAAGAGAAATAGGTACATAGAGTTTATTTTTTGAATACACGAGACCCTCTGGAGTGTGAATACAGTCCGGCAGCGCCTGCAGTAGGCGGTCATCCTCCTCCGAGAGAGCGCTTCCGTAACGCCCCTCCCACCCAGGCAATTCCGAGGAAGGGGGCGGAGAAGTCTCATCAGCATCAGGGGCGGGGAGTTTCTGTGCTTGAGCTCTTGTGATCACGGCTCCACCCAGTTGGGCAGGGGTGAAAACTGAGTCAATGATGACCTCACACTGACTGTCATGCTGCGGGAGGTGGGACAGTGCGTCAGCGAGAAAGTTGGAGGAGCCTGGGAAATGGTGCAGCGTGAAACGAAATTTAGCAAAGAAATCTGCCCACCAAAGTTGCTTGGCATTGAGTGACCGGGGGGTTTTGAGAGTCTCCAGGTTTTTGTGATCAGTCCAGACCTCGAACGGGACTCGAGCACCCTCCAGCCAATGGCGCCAGGTAGAAAGGGCCAGCCGGATTGCTGACGCCTCCTTCTCCCAAACACTCCAGTGCCGCTCAGCCTCCGAAAATTTTTTAGACACAAACGCTATGGGGTGTAACTTCCCATCCTCCCCCACCTGCAGGATGGCAGCTCCCATAGCCACATCTGAAGCATCGGTTTGCACCACAAACTTTTTAGATTCATCAGGGTTAGCCAGAATGGGCTCCGACGTAAACATTAGTTTTAGTTTATTAAACGCCGCGTCACATTCTGGAGACCATTTCAAAGGAGCCCCCGGCTTCGTGGCGTCAAAACCCTGCCCTTTAGTTTTCAACAGGTCAGTGACGGGAAGGGCAATTTGTGAGAAGCCTTTGATGAAAAATCTATAAAAATTAGAGAATCCTAAGAAAGCCTGAAGTTGGCGCCGGGTTCTAGGGGGTTCCCATTCCACTACATCCCTGATTTTCCCGGGATCCATAGCCAGCCCCCCCCCCCGAGATGCGGTAGCCGAGAAAGTCAATGTGAGATTTGTGAAATTCGCACTTAGAAAGCTTGGCAAAAAGTTTATGCTTGTGCAACGTTTTCAACACTTTTCTGACCAATTTAATATGTGAGGGGAGGTCCGGGGAGTACACCAAGATGTTGTCCAAGTAAATAATCACTCCCTTAAACAAAAATTCATGCAGGACCTCATTGATAAGGTTCATGAAGACCCCCGGAGCCCCCTGAAGGCCGAACGGCATAACAAGGTATTCAAACTGTCCCAGAGGTGTGTTAAAAGCCGTTTTCCCTTCATCCCCCTCCTTGAT
Organism: Gekko japonicus; assembly: GCF_001447785.1. Lineage (NCBI taxonomy): Eukaryota > Metazoa > Chordata > Lepidosauria > Squamata > Gekkonidae > Gekko > Gekko japonicus. Next base: position 2,992 of record NW_015166602.1, on the reverse strand, counting down.
TCGCACTCGGAAGTACGCGTCCCGGAGATCCAGTTTAGAAAAAAATTTCCCTTTAGTCGCCTCCATCACCAAGTCTTTGATCAAGGGGAGGGGGTAAGCGTTTGAAGTAGAAACAGCATTCAGTCCCCGATAATCAGTACATAGACCTAGCCCCCCGTCCTTCTTTTTCCGAAATAAAACCGGTGCAGCAAACGGGGAGGAAGCCGGGCGAATGAAACCCCGTGCCAGGTTTGTGTCGAGGAACCTGCGCAGCTCAGCTTTCTCGGCCAGCCCCATGGCATAGATCTTCCCTTTGGGCAGTTTACAACCGGGCAACAGTTCAATGCTACAATCGGTTTTACGATGGGGGGGGTAGTTCGTCCGCCTCCTCTTCCCCAAAGACCTGTGCCAAATCGTGGTACTCTGGTGAGAGGGTTGCCATGTCTTCGGGGGTCACACGGAAAAGAGAGAGGCGGCGGGGTGCCCCACTCGCTCTCCCAACCGTGGGTTTGGCACTTCGGGGAAACAAAATCAATTTGGCCCTCTTCCCAACGTATATACGGGTCATGTGAGTAAAGCCACGGCGCTCCCAGGACCAAAGCAAACTGTGACTTTGGAGCAACCACAAAAGTTCGCGTTTCCCAATGCTCCCCCGTTCCCAAGCGCAGCGGCATAGTCTCGTGCACACAAGGTGCCATGGGCGCCCCATCCATTTGGGTGAAGATGATGGAGGATTTTAACCGTTTGATGCCCGCCTCCAACCCGGTTACTACCGAGGGATGTACTAAGTCTCTCCCACACCCAGAGTCAATAAGAGCTTTTACTCGTACATGGGTTCCCAAAATCGGGTTGCTCAATGAAACAGTCATAAAGAACAAGGAGGGGGGTTCTCTCACCACTATTGGTGCCTCATCTGGGCAGCCCTGCTGTTGAGCGCCTTTTACAGCAGGACATCCTCGTTTCCCGACGCTTCTGGTTCAGATTCAGCCGAGTCTCCCATCACGTCGTCCGCTGCAGCCTGCAAAGCCGTGGAAAACTTGGGCTTTGCCACTCCCTTTTTTGATTGTTGGGTCTGTTTCCCTTTCGGGGCAGGAGGTTTGTCTTTCTTTTGGTTGGATTCGCAATTGGCGGCGAAGTGCCCCTTCTCCCCGCACCTCAGGCACAATCCCAAATGAATCCGAAGGTCTTTGGCTGCGTCAGATAGACATCCCGACCGCTGCTTAGGGGTTGGGGTTTGGCTCACCCGTCCTCCTCCTGCAGCCAGGTCTAGGCGTATCGTCTGCAAGCGGCTCTCTGCGTCCTCTGCCTCTTGCGCCCATGCCATTAGCGAAACTTGGTTCACCGAGTGTAGCACCGTCTTTCGGATGTCAGGGTTTAACCCCAGTCGGTACATCTCGGCCAGAATGTGGTCCGGCCAGTCTCGTAGTTTCGCTGCCTGGTTGTGAAACTCAGCAGTATATTCCCTTACAGACCTCTTCCCTTGCTTGAAGGTGCGGAGGAAAGCCTTTGCCCATTGCCCGGCATTTACGTCCTCGAAACGGGTATGTAAGGCCCACATAAACGCTCTCAGGTTCCTTAGTTCGGGATCCCGGTCGTTATTCAGTCCAACGTACCACGTCGCCGCGGGTCCTTTCAGCCGTGAAGCTATTACATCGATACGGGCACTGTCATCATTAAACAATTGTCCATGTTGTGCCACAAACTTCTGCACTCTCACCGTGAAAAATGCAAGTTCATCCGGGTTGCCATCGAAAATTGCTTCCAGTAGATCCTTTGGTCTCGCCCTGGGACCCATCAGGGGGACCCCTGGCGCTCCCGGTCCTCCCGGTAGAGGAGGAGCTGGAGCCGCCGGGGCTCCCGGCTGGGCTGGTACCAGGGGGGCCGACAGGCCTGGTACCGGTTGCTGGCCCGGAATCGGTGGAGGCGGGACCGCAGGGGGTTGAGCAGGAGCCTGTTGTAGCCCGTACACCTGCACCAGTTCCGCCATGTGCAGGTCCATCATCCGTGGCAGGGCGTCGCAGACGTCTACCACCGTTCTCATCAGTTGTTGCATGGTGAGCTCTAGATCATCCATCTGCTCATCCTTTTCGTCAGGCTTTTTTGGCTCGAAATCCCTCTCTCGCCTCCTCCTTGCCTCATCGGCGATCCCGGCCATCCATTCCTCGTCTTCGTCCCGGCGTCTCTCGCCTACTCCGAGGCTCGAGGTTCCCGGATACAGTCCTTGATCAAACAAACTGTCTTTTAATCCACTTCCCCTTTTGGAGTAAGTTTCTTGAGTGCCACGTTGATCAAACATAGTCCAATCATCCCAAGCTGCCCCGTCTCCCGTGCCCCATTTCCCTGGGGTGGGGGGTGGCCAGGGTATATATCCAAATTTCGGGATCGTTCCCCCAACTGCTCCCAGTGTCGGCACTGACGCGGAGGCCGTTGACACCAGGGGGGTGGAGGTGACCGGGATCCGACCCGTGTCCCCCTCCGTTGTAGGTAGTTTCTCTTCTGTCCCGCTCATGACAGCCGTCAGACTCGGAACGATGGAGAAAGAGGATTCCTAACAAAATGTTGGGACCCCAGGCATTCGAAGTAAATCCACGTTTCGAGAAAAGCAAAATTTATTTCAAAGTGATGTCAAAGCGATGGGTCAGTCACGAACACAGACATTGTTAGGAATAACTGCACCTACTCAGGGACTACATAATAAAGAAACTTGAACCAGGTAAGAACCAATTAGCTTCCTTCCCGCTGGCGGGATTGGTGGCTAATTTGCGCGCCCAATTCCTTGAGAACACAACGGTACCTCATTACCCACACTTTCGGTTCACAGGCCAGTTACCCAAAACAACCTAAGCGTTAGCAAGACTCCCAACTCTCCCTCCAGCTGTCGACCTTGGCAAGTTCCTGCAAGCTGCAAGCTAAGCAAGCATACACAAATGGGAATCAGGTTAAAATACACAACTGTTCAGAAAAAAAAATGGCAGCTGGCTGACACTATGACGATTGCAGAGGCTATGACGAT
>NW_015166601.1:15288-50544 GCF_001447785.1 Gekko japonicus | reverse complement strand
CATAGCTTAGAGGGAACATTGGACCTGACATAGCTTAGAGGGAACATTCGGCCCGCAACAGCCTTCTTCAGAGGACAAATAGTACAGAATACAACATGCTGCGTGAGGTAGTAAACAATTGATATGGGACCAAAAATTGAATTTTCCATTCTGGAATCAAATGACACACAAACACACACAATTGTTTGTGGGGCCACAGATGTATCTGGCCTTGTATCAGAAGCAATTTACATATATTGGAGATAGAAATATCGCCAATAATGTACCTTCCAGTTTAGGTCCTAAGAGTACAAGTAAAATCGCCTTATCAGGGCCAGGGTAACATCTGCACTGGTGCTAAGGAGAGCCCTGGCAGGGCGCCACCATTCCCCACACACTCTCTCCAGACACCATACGGAGCAAACGCCTTCCTCACAAATATCATCCCAGTTCTTTGCGGAGACATTTTACCCCCTGGTGGTGCGCTGCTAGAATTGCGCTGCTCCAGCCATCCTCATGTTGATTTCCAGGCCTCTCTCCCTGCTTATCCTTTTGAAAATGTAAGATTTTGTTTCCAAAAAATATGTGGTTTTTCCTGGTCCTTTTGAATCCAGAAGGAAGACGTCCAGACACGGAAATGTAGAGGGAATCAAATCGTTGCTCCATGCAGACAGATATCCCCAGGACTTTTATCGAAGCGCCAGGAGCTGGGTAGCTCCAAAACTCTGCAAGAGGAAATGTTGACTGGCTGGAGAGGAGGGAGAGAAAAGGGCCCATTAGAAGAGAGGTGTCGAACTCATTTATTACAAGGGTCAGATCTGACATAAATGTCACTGTCGGGGCAGGCCATGTGTGCCATAAAATGTGCCATAAAATGCCAGGTCTGGGAGATATAAACTTTATAAAGGACACGGGCAAAGTCAATTAACAATATTATTCTTTTACGCAAAATATAAACATGCTTAAAACATTGACACTCTTCCAGTATTTCCTTACAGTATCTCCCTAATGTCCACCTTACCACTTCCACCACCTGTTACGCATTAGCACTGGGACACTATGCAGGGACATAATGCACAGCCTCTGTCATCTGGCAATAAAGGTAATGACCAGTTGCTCGTGGGCCAGTTTGGTGAAGCCACTCTGAGACTCTGAGTGAAGGGCCGGGTATAAATCCAATCTCCTCCTCCTCCTCTTCGTCTTCTTCCTCTTCTTCTTCTTCTTCTAAAAGCCCTGGACAGGCCAGTTCCGGCCCACGGGCCATATGTTTGACACCCCTGCATTAGAGTAACCTGTGATATTTAGTAGTAAAGAAAAACCTAGCTATCAGGAATGGGAATTAACCACACTAACCGTGGCAATCTTAATATAATCTGGAGATAGCAAAAATCAACCGAAAAGGACTGGAGAGAGTTAAATCCACAGATGACTGCAGGAAGCATAATTTATTAGCAAATGCCCTGCAAAAGTAACCCAGTAAAATCAGATCGTCAAATGATGGCTATCTCTTCTCTGTTAACCTAACTGTGGTTGGAGCCCCTTCCCTATGAGGAAAGGCTGAAGAGTCTGGGACTTTTCAGTTTAGAAAAGAGACGACTTGGGAAGGGAGAACATGATAGACGTTTATCAAATTATGCATGGGGAGGAGAGAGCTGACAATGATAACTTTTTTCCTCCCTCTCTCAAGGGCATCCAATGGAACTGATGGGCAGTAGATTCAGGACAGACAAAAGGAGAGTGATTAAAATGTGGAATTCGCTGCCAGAGGATGTAAGTGATGACCAGAGGAATGAACAGTTTTAAAAGGGGATTACATAGATTCATGGAGGATAAGTCTACCAATGGCTACTAGCCCTGGTGAGTGAGGGGAACCTCCACATTCAGAGGCACTATGCCTCTGAATCCCAGAGCCAGGAGGCACCATCAGGGGAAGGCCTCTTGCCCTGTTGTCAGCTGTCCAGATGAACTAGTTGGCCACTGTGCGTGTGGCAGAATGTTCCTGCTGTGGCTTCCAGGCCCTATTTTGCCCTGCCCTCCTAGGGGTTCCCAGCTCCCTGGAGTGGCTTTCTTTCTACTCTTAGGGTAGCCCACCACCACCACCTGCCCTTTTTGCAAGGAATTGCCTGCTGGGAGGGACAAGACTCCCAGCTTCCTTTCCAAGATCTGAGGCCTTGCCTTTCTGTCTCCCGCTGCCCAGTGCCTGGCCACCGCGGGGACAGATTAACATCTTCGGTGCCCTTGGAGAAATAACTGCTTGCCAACTGCCTGCCTCCCCTCTTCAAATACCGTGTCCAAGATGATGGAGGTCTATGTGGTACAGAGAACCACAGCCGGCATCCAAAGTTATAAAGTATTTATTAAAAAGAAAATGTTTACAAGCATACCTTTAGCACAGCACCAGATCTGACCAAGGGAAACAAAAGAACTGAGTAAGAATGCAAATCCTATACATGCCTTGTTAAGATGTTACCATAGGTAATTTATAACATCCATAAGTTTAGGATGTTATAAATCTCTACAGAGTTTTCGTTACCTTACAGCTCTCTTTAGCTCTCTGGGGCAGCACATGGTCAAATACGGCTGCCTTCCCAGAGGAGAGGTCTATGTGCGTTTATGGCCATAGCATCCCAGGAGAAAAGACTGCCTTCCCCTTGCATGGAGATTTTATCATCTCTGGTAATCCACCCCCTTGACCCCAGTCAGCCCAGGTCAAAGATGCACTTCCTGGTGATGTATTTCCTGGAGACTTTCTAGCATTCTCATACCTCCAAACCTCTATTCCCTACTAGAAGCAGGGAGGAGGACTTGACCCACCCATTATCTTTCTGGCTAGATCTATTGGCATATGTATACAGATAAGATTGTACCGACTCCCCCACACACACACCTGTTCCCAGCCCGGGGGGGGGGGAATTGTTAAAATACAAAAGGGAGATTTGGTTCATTCCTAGCCTCTCAGGAGATAAAAGGGCATTTTGTCAAAGTGTGAGACAGGATGCTGGACTAGATGGGCCATTGGTCTAATCGAGCTCATGTTCTTATAATGATTCTCATATTCATCCCCTGGCAAATTTTACATGCCCATATGGAGTAAGTAAAATGTGACATAGTGAATGTAAAGGTTTCCCTTGCTTGAAATCCAGTTGAATCCGACTCTAGGGGGCAGTGTTCACCTCTGTTTCCAAGCCGAAGAGCCAGCGCTGTCTGAAGACGTTTCCGTGGTCATGTGGCCGACATGACTAAACACCGAGGAGCATGGAATGCTGCTACCTTCCCACTGAAGTGGTACCTATTTATCTACTTGCAATTTCTTGCTTTTGAACTGCTAGGTTAGCAGGAGCTGGGGACAGAGACGAGAGCTCACTCCATCATGCGGCACTCGGGTCTCAAACTGCTGAACTACCGACCTTCCAGTCTGCAGCTCAGCGTCTTAACCTCTGAGCCACCGCAGCCCCTTTTAAAATGCGACATACTGTAAATCATATACAAATAGGGGAGAGGGGAACTTGACTTTTCCCGACCTGAAGCCTTTTACTGTGAAAAAAGAGAAAAGATTAAGATTAAGTCATTATAATCTGTAGCATAACCAGGGGTTGTTTCGTAGAAAAAGAGCTAGGGGAACTCATTCAGTAAAAACAAGACCTGGAGCTGACTGTGGTTCAGATCATGAGCTACTCATTGCAAAATTCAGACTTAAACTGAAGAAAATTGGGAAAACCACGAGGCCATTCAGGTTTGACCTAGATCGCATCCCTGATGAATATACAGTAGAGGTGAAGAATAGATTCAAGGGTCTGGATTTGATAGATAGAGTGCCTGAAGAACTATGGACAGAGGTTCGTGACATCGTACAGGAGGCAGCAATCACCACCATCCCAAAGAAAAAGAAATGTAAGAAAGCAAAGTGGCTTTCTGATGAGGCTTTACAAATAGCAGAGGAAAGAAGGAAAGCGAAAGGCAAAGGCGAAAAGGAAAGATTTACCCAACTGAACGCAGATTTCCAGAGAACAGCAAGGAGAGATAAGGAGGCCTTCCTGAATGAACAGTGCAAAGTAATAGAAGAAAACAATAGAATGGGAAGGACTAGAGATCTCTTCAAGAAAATTGGAGAAATCAAGGGAGCGTTCCATGCAAAGCTGGCCATGATAAAGGACAAAAACGGTAGGGACCTAACAGAAGCAGAAGAGATTAGGAAAAGATGGCAAGAATACACAGAAGAACTATACAAGAAAGACCTCGATGTCCTTGACAACCACGACGGTATAATCACTGACCTCGAGCCAGACATCCTGGAATGTGAAGTTAAATGGGCCTTAGAAAGCATTACTAACAACAAAGCTAGTGGAGGTGATGGTATTCCAGCTGAGCTATTCAAAGTCTTAGAAGATGATGCTGTTAAAGTTCTGCACTCCATTTGCCAGCAAATTTGGAAAACGCAACAGTGGCCACAGGATTGGAAAAGATCAGTATACATTCCAATCCCAAAGAAGGGCAATGCCAAGGAATGTTCAAACTATCGCACAATTGCACTCATATCACACGCTAGCAAGGTCATGCTCAAGATCCTACAAGCTAGGCTTCAACAGTACGTGGATAGAGAACTACCAGAAGTACAAGCTGGGTTTCGAAGAGGTAGAGGAACTAGAGATCAAATTGCCAACATTCGCTGGATTATGGAGAAAGCAAGAGAGTACCAGAAAAATATCTACTTCTGCTTCATTGACTATGCTAAAGCTTTTGACTGTGTGGATCACAACAAACTATGGCAGGTCCTTAAAGAGATGGGAGTACCAGACCACCTCACATGTCTCTTGAGAAACCTGTATAAGGGCCAAGAAGCGACAGTTAGAACCGGATATGGAACAACTGATTGGTTTAGCATAGGAAAAGGAGTACGACAAGGATGTATATTGTCACCTTGCTTATTTAATATATATGCAGAGTACATCATGCGAAATGCTGGCCTGGATGAATCACAAGCGGGAATTAAGATTGCTGGGGAAAAGATCAACAACCTCAGATATGCAGACGATACCACTCTAATGGCAGAAAGTGAAGAGGACCTAAAGAGCCTCTTGCTCAGGGTAAAAGAGGAGAGCGCAAAAGTGGGCTTGAAGCTCAACATCAAAAAAACTAAGATCATGGCATCCGGCCCCATCACTCCTTGGCAAATAGAAGGGGAAGTCGTGGAAGTAGTGACAGACTTCACGTTCCTGGGATCCCAGATCACCGCAGACTGTGACAGCAGCCATGAAATTAAAAGATTTCCTTGGGAGGAAAGTGATGGCGAACCTAAACAGCATGATAAAAAGTAGAGACATCACCCTGCCAACAAAAGTCCGCATGGTCAAAGCAATGGTATTCCCAGTAGTCATGTATGGCTGTGAGAGTTGGACTATAAGGAAGGCCGAGCGCCGAAGAATAGATTCTTTTGAACTATGGTGCTGGAGGAGACTCTTGAGAGTCCCTTGGACTGCAAGAAGAACAAATCAGTCAATCCTCAAAGAAATCAACCCTGACTGTTCCCTGGAAGGCCAGATAATGAAACTGAAGCTCAAATACTTTGGCCACCAAATGAGAAGGGAGCACTCACTGGAGAAGACCCTGATGCTGGGAAAGATTGAAGGTCAAAGAAGACGGGGACGGCAAAGGATGAGATGGTTAGACAGTGTCATCGATGCAACGAACATGAAATTGAACCAACTTCGGAGGACTGCGGAAGACAGGAGGGCCTGGCGGGAGATGGTCCATGGGGTCGCGAAGAGTCAGACTTGACTGTATGACTGAACAACCTTCCTCCTAGGAGCTCAGGGCAACATACATCATTCTCTCTTGCTACTCTCATGTTGTCCTCAAAATAAGGTAGGATACGCTAGGGCGGCCGGCCACCGGGTCCAGGCAGGGGTTCCCCCACTTCCGGGAGCTTCAATCTGCCCTCAGCCAGCTGGCCGGTGGGAGATCCCCGCCTCCAATGCCAGGCCCAAGAGCAACCACCCGCCCAGCCACCCACCCACCCGGCCACTGCTTTCCCTCCCCTTCTGCCCAATTTGAAGGGCTTCAGCTGATCAGAGGGGACTACGTGGACCGCCAACCAGCTGGAGGGCCCTTTAAATCTAGCAGGAGGGAGGGAGAGGGGCGGTCGCGGGCCTCCTTTAAACAATGTTCCCCTAGCCCCGTGCACCACAGCCGCCACCCCGCTCACAAAAAGGCCCTTTAAAGGGGCTTTTTGTGAGCCAAGCATGCTGCTCGCAACCGCCCCTCTCCCTCCCTCCTGCTAGAGTTAAAGAGCCCTCCAGCTGGTCAGTGGGCCACGTGGTCCCCGCGGATCAGCTGAAGCCCTTTAAATCTGGCCAGAGGGGAGGGAGAGGGGTGGCTGACAGTGTTCCCTCTAAGCTGAGTCGGTATGAGCTAGCTCAGTTTTTAGCCTCCGGCTCACACATTTCTGTCTTAGCTCAGGGAGGAGGACTCCGGAGCAAACTAATTTATGCAGCAGCCAAATCGCTTGCTCACAACTTTTATGCCGGTAATAATAATAATAATAATCTTTCCATTTATTGATCGCTCAAGCCATGCAGAGCTGCCGGCTCTGAGCGATTTACAGTTACTCGTGAAATTCACATGGAACTAACAATGCTGGGGGTAAGGGAGGACAACATATATCATTTAAATCGCACACATTTTCACAGTCGTCGAAATATGGTCAGCTGCAAGGTCCAGTCGTGTTTCGGCAGCACTCCTTCGGCGTCGCTTGATGTCGTCAGCATTGTCTCAGTTGCAGCGCACCACTGCCACCGTCTGGCCGAATGGTTTATTGCAGCCTTCTTCTTCAACGCTGCGTAGATCTTCCTCGGCTTACGCGCAGACCCTCCGATTGGCTAGCCCACTCTCTCTAAGGAGTGGTACCCATTTTATCTACTTGCCGAAGCTTTCGAACCGCTGGGTGGACGGTAGCTCACAAATCGAATTTTTGCTCAGAGGACTTCACAGCTCAGAGGGAGGATTGGCTGGGCAGGTGGTCGTTCTTGGGGGTGGGGCATGGGGTGTCCCCGCCCACCACTGGAATGCCCCCCATCCCCCCGCCGGAGCAACGGGGACCCAGCTACCCTAGGATAGATTGAGTGATCTTTATGGCTGAGTGGAAGTTTGAAGCCACATTTGCCTGGACTCGTCCAAGTTCCACATGGAAACGGGGGAAACTGCCCACCCTCTGCTCATGGATAGCGACACCTCTCCCTGCCCCCTTCCTTCTTGCTCAGGGTCTGTCAGCCTCCAGGTAGGGCCACAAGTTTTCCTAGAATTACAAGTGATTTCCAGACTACGGAGATCAGTTCCCACGGAGGAAATGGCTGCTTGGGTGGGTGGGCTCCATTACAGCCCGCCCTCCTCAAGCTTCACCCCTAAAGCTCCGGGACTCTCCCAACCAAGAATTGCCTCCCCGACCCACACCTCCAGGAATTTCCCAGAGGTGGCAACCCTAAACTACTCCCGTGACTGCTGCTACCCAGAGCAGGGCCACTGTTGTGTATTAAGATGAAATAAGATGGCCGTGGCGGCGCTAGCCCGGCCATACGGTCAGACAAACCTTCCGACCTTCGGTCTTAAGACAATAGCCACTTCGGATCCTAGGGCGCACCAATGGGTTCGCCCGGATCCGAAAGTAAACCTAGTGTGATGTTGACTTGTAAATAGAACCAATCACGGGGGATGGGTGTGGTGTGGGTCACACATATAAGCCGGGCATTGCCCGGCCCAAGCATGTTTCGTTCCTAATGTAATCCAATAAACAAGAGCTGATTCACTATGCTGAGTCTCTGGTCTCAGTACGTTTCAGCCACCAAACGCAGGATGGGGCCTGGAGTCCCCCCCCCCCCAGGGTTACATCTGATCTCCAGACAAGTTCCCTAAGGAGAAATGGCAAGCAGCCGCCACGACTTTGTGGGTTTTATTTTTCTCTCACTTTTGTTTTCCAGGATACATTTTAAAATCACTCAGCTTTTCTCCGGTGCCAGTTCCCACGGCATGTGTGTGTGTGTGTGTGTGTGTGTGTGTCCGTCCCTTGGAAGCCATTTTGTGCCAGTGTTCCCTCTAAGCTGAGTTAGTGTGAGTCAGCTCACAGTTTTTTGGCCTCCGGCTCACATGTCTTTTGCCGTAGCTCAGGGAGGATGGCTCCAGAGCAAACTAATTGATGCAGCAGCCCAATCGCTGGCTCACAACTTTAATGCCAGTCGCTCACAAAGCAGAATTTTTGCTCACAAGACTCCACAGTTTAGAGGGAGCCTTGGTCTGAGCACCACCCTGTGTCACCATATCAAAGGTGCCCACAGGAGGCTCAAAAGGGTTGGGGACCCCTCCCTTAAACAAGGCTTGCTTGTCCTGCAACAGCGAACTACTTTATGTCGATAGATCCAGGTGGGTACAGCCACGTTGGTCTGAAGGAACAGAACAAACTTTGAGTCCAGTCAGGCACCTTTTAAGACCGACGAAGTTTTATTCGAGGTCTGAGCTTTTGAGCATAAGCTTTCACGATCTATGTAGCTGATGAAGCGTGCATGCGCATGAAAGCTTATGCTCAGAACTAGACCTTGTTGGTCTTAAAAGTGCCGCTGGACTCAAACTTCGTTCTTCTTTATGTGTGTGTTTTGCGTTGCTATACATAGTTTCATTTTGGTAGACTGACAGATAACGCTTTAGCACTGGGGTGGCCAAGCAACCCTTGGGGGATGGGGGGGACTTACTGGGAGCAGAAGGGAGGCCCAGCCAACATGGCAACTGTGTGTCTGCGTCACTATTGGTGTGACCCAGAAGTGACATCATCATGCAGCAACGTTGGGGCGACACTCTGGTATTTGGGGACAATCTCTATGGTAAAATTGGCTTTTACCATAGAGTCTTTGCCCAGAGTGTCAACCCTGACATCACCAACGTGATGTTGTAGACATATCACTGCAACGTCGACTGAGCCTCACTCTTTTTCCGGGTAAGTCTCCCCCACCAGCCAGTGGAGGGGCGGCAGGGCAACAGAACCCGGCAGTGGGGGAACCCCGCCTCCTCCAGGGGGGTCTGGCAACACTTTAAAACACAGAAGTCACTGGGAGATGCTAAATAATACCATATCCAGGGGTCATTTCCCGCGGGAGCGCCCAGGAGCAGAGCTCCGGCAGTAAGGAGCCCAGAGGGTGGGCACATGCAACAAGCCCCGCCCCCTGCTCCCAGCAGCCCTCAGTCGGGCCACAAGGAGCAAGAAGCAGCCAGAGATCTGCACGTCCCCCCCCCCAATAGCTAGCAATCCAAAACAGTCCAGCGGCACCTTTAAGACCAAGTTTTATTCCGGTACAAGCTCTCCCTCCTCTGCGAGGACAGATCTGCACGTTCCCCCCCCACACACCCCATAGCTAGCAATCCAAAACAGTCCAGTAGAGCCTGAGCCGTGGGTGTTGCCTTCTGACACACTTCCGGTGATGTCAGGGGGTGTGGCATATGCAAATAAGGTATGCTAATGAGTTATGCTAATGAGCTCCTGCACCTCTTTTTCTACGAAATGACCTCTGACCATATCCAGCTCTAGAAATCAAGCTGAATGGAGCATACTAGCCTGTAGAGCTTTTCCTGTTGCTTTTGTGGAATTTTCTTTTTCTCTCCAGGTAAAAACCATTTGCTAAAATTGTTAAGACACAGTAAGTTGTCAGTCAGCGGTCCTAAATCACCAGCGGAGATGTGTAGACCAGTTCTTGGTGGGACAGCTGCCACTGTGGTGGAGAGTGACTGTCAGCTTGTGGCTGACTTAAAGTGACCGCCGCAGGGTTTTCAAGGCGAGAGACGAAGAAGAGAAGGTGGTTTGCCGTTTTTCTGCCACTGTGTAGAGACCCCGGACTTCCTCAGGGGTCTCCCATCCAAACACCGGCCAAGGCTCACCCTGTTTAGCCTCTGAGACCTGATGGGATTGGGCTCGCCTGGTCCATACAGCTCAGGGCATTATTCCTTCTTGCCCCTTTCAAAAATCTATGTCTGTCTCCCCTGTCAGTGCCCTAGAAGCTTTCTCAAACAGCAAAACCAGCGTGGGACCGGCTGCAATTTCCTCTGAGATGGTGAAACTTCAGATGTAGCAAATGCCTTCCTCTTTCGGTCGCTTCACGTCTTGCAAAAGAGTCCCAGTGACCAGTCGGCTTTTCTGATGGCGCGATGCACCAGGGTCGAGATGTTCCATGGACATATTGGCCTGAAAATTCTCTTCCTCCTAGCAAGTAAGGTTTCTTTCTACTTTCTGGATTTGGGTTGCCAGCTTCCAGGTGGGGCCTGGTGATTTCCCACTGTTACAGCTGGTCTCCAGCTGACAGATCAGTTCCCCTGGAGAAAATGGCTGCTTTGGCGGGTGGACTCTGTGGCTTTCTCTGGCTTTGTACCCTGCAATGGTCTCTCCCCTCCCCTCCCCTCCCCCTTCCCAAGGCTTCAGGCCCAAATCTCCAGGAATTTCCCAGCCCAGAGCTGGCAACCCGGTATGCTGTTTCTTCCAGGGGAACTCATTTATGGCCAAAACATGAAGCTCAGACTCCTGTGTCAGGAGCTCTCAAACACTGGTGGGGTTTCTTTTTTAAAGCAGGAATCTGGGATCCTGATTCGGTTTGGAATCTTGGCGTGGCAGAAAAACCAGTTCAGACCTTTTCCTCTCGTGCTGGTTTTCCAGATCCGCCCCCTCTGGGGGGGGGGGCAAAGATCCAGGCACTATGCAGACTGCCCATATGCTGGCTCTAAAGGGACAAATAGCATCTCCGCGGGCAATGCTCCCTCTAAGCTGTGGAATCTTGTGAGCAAAAATTCTGCTTTGTGAGCTACCGGCGTTAAAGTTGTGAGCGAGCGATTTGGCTGCTGCATCGATTCGTTTGCTCCGGAGCCATCCTTCCTGAGCTAAGACAAAAACGAGTGAGCCGGAGGCTAGAAAACTGGGAGCTAGCGCACACTAACTCAGCTTAGAGGGAACACTGTCCACGGGACTCTTTGAGGGGAAAGGCTAGGACCCTGAATGTTACCTTCAGACAAGGAATGACCAGAGCCGGACAAGGATGTGTTCCATTCAAAATGGCCATCCTTCTCCACCTAGGTGGGGCTGTCATTGAAGAGTGTCCAGAAACTACAATTGGTACAGCGATAAAGAATTTTGGCTATAGCAGGTCATAGGCATAATATCAACCCAGTCTTGTTCCACCTACACTGGCTCCTAATTTGCTTCTGGGCCCAGTTCAAGGGTGTTGGTATTGAACTTCAAAGTCCGATACAGCTTGGGACCCGCATGCCTTAAGGACTCCCTACTCCTATATACTCCTGTAACAGCGTTCTGTGCGCCTTGGTGTTTAGTCATGCCGGCCACATGACCACGGAAACGTCTTCAGATAGCGCTGGCTCTTCAGCTTTGAAACGGAGATGAGCACCGCAACCCTAGAGTCGGATTCGACTGGCTTTCGAGCAAGGGAAACCTTTACCTTTTACTCCTATATGAACGTATTTCATCACTGTGGTCGTCTTTGGTGGTCTTGCTTCCAGTGCCTTTGTCATCTGAGGCAAGATGGGTCGCAACCTGAGAAAGGGCTTTCTGGGTTGTGGCACCAAAGTTGTGGAATTCCTTCTCTGGGGAGCTATTTCCTTCTATCATTACCTTCCTCCGGAGGGCGAAGACCTGTTTGCTTCTTTTGGCATTCCCTTTTCAACCTTCCACGGAAACATCTTCAGATAGCGCTGGCTCTTCGGCTTTGAAACGGAGATGAGCACCGCAACCCTAGAGTCAGATTCGACTGGCTTTCGAGCAAGGGAAACCTTTACCTTTTACTCCTATATGAACGTATCTCATCACTGTGGTCGTCTTTGGTGGTCTTGCTTCCAGTGCCTTCGTCATCTGAGGCAAAATGGGTCGCAACCTGAGAAAGGGCTTTCTGGGTTGTGGCACCAAAGTTGTGGAATTCCTTCTCTGGGGAGCTATTTCCTTCTATCATTACCTTCCTCCAGAGGGCGAAGACCTGTTTGTTTCTTTTGGCATTCCCTTTTCAACCCTCCTGTCAGCTGCCATAGAGGCTGGTATGGGGAGAAGGAGCTGCCTGGAATGTTTTCCTTTCCGTTCTCTAGCTGCCTCAGTGAGGTTCCCTTATCTATATGTTTTATGTGCCTGACCTTGGTACCTAGCTGGAACGCCATCCCTGGGAATGGAGGACCGTTACATGTTGGCGGGCCCCTTCTATCTCCTTGATTGGCTCAGTCACCCCTTTGAACTATGTATATCTGTTCACTCCGCGCTTTCAGCTTTAGTCTTAACACAGAACCTGAAGTAGAGATGCCCTGCCAATACTGTATCAATAAACTTTCCTTCTGAAGAAGCGAGTCGTTGATTCTGATTGTTGCAGGAGTTTGACACCTCCTCCTTTATGTGTTTTAATTTATCTTTGTAATGAACGAAGTTGGTTGTTAACATTTTAAAACTGTTTGAAGCTTTGAGGGCCCAAACTGGGTGGAAAGGCATCATAAAAAATATTGTAAGTAACACAAAGAAAATCGTATTCCAGCTGTTCTCCCTTCAGTGAGGGGCTTGGGCACATGTTGTCCTAATTGAATATTGGAGGAAACAGGAAAATATGTCAGCCCGCCAGCCGGTAGGGCAATGCCTTATTTCAATGCAGAAAGACAACAACTGAGCAGCAGGTTATAACAGAATCCTTCAGCACTTTCTATTCTGGTAGATCTTCAGGGTTTCTTCCAGGCTGGCATTGTCCTTTGAGGTTGGATACTCAACTATCATGCTATGTTAGACAGGAAAACTATATCCGGTCCCAAATTTTCTTGATGGCTTAAACCAGGGGGCCCGTGGGCACTGTGGGGCCCACCAACTCCTTTCCTGGTGCCTGACAAGTATCTTTAGAAAGTGTGCGGGACTGGGTGGGGCTTTTGCCAAGCAAGGTTTCTGATTGGCCATCTGCCATTTGATTGGTTTGCAGATTTTTTTAAAAAAATGCTGCTTTGGCAGCAGCTGTCACCACAATTTTTATTTATTTGTTAGACTTTTACCCCGCCCTCCCGCCGAAGCGGCTCAGGGCGGCTTACAGTAGTTAAAAACCAGTATACAATAGAATATCAAGTCTAAAACAATACAATCGATAAAATATCAAAATACAACTTATTAAATTTAAGATTAAGATGTGGCGGCCATCTGTTATAAAGTGCTAGTAGTTATGTGGAATGGTCAGTGTGGCCAGACTATTGAAACGCTTACCGGAATAGCTCGGTCTTTACAGCTCTATGGAATCGTTGAAGATCCCGCAGAGCTCGAATTTCATTTGGGAGCTGATTCCATAATACCGGTGCAGCAAGTGAAAACGCCCTAGTTCTTGTTGATGTTAACTTTGCGTCCCTAGGGCCTGGGGGAGACCAAGCAATTTTGCGACTCGGATCTCAGTGCCCTCGGGGGAACGTACGGGGGAAGGTGGTCCCTCATGTAGACATAAGGATCTTCACTGAAGGGAAGCTGCAGCAGCCATTTTGTGGCTGGATCTGCCTCCTGTGCCAGCCATTTTGCGGTTGTGCCTATGTGCCAGAATTCCAAAGGTGCCCGCTAGAGCTGCCAGGTCCCCTGGGGGGGGGCAGGGGGTTGCCCGCTCAAAGGGCCCCAGACCCTCGGAGTGCCGGAATCCAGCCGACATGCTCGGCACAATGACATCACTTGGAGGTGATGTCATTGCGCTGGGCATGTCGCCAGGGGGACGCTCTAGCATTTGGCTTGAAAACTCCAACTTCCTCCCGCTAAACAAGGTAAGGGACCCTAGTGTCCACAGGCTCAAAAAGGTTGGGGACCCCTGGTTTAAGTTGTTTAAAAGGGAGGGGCTGCGGCTCAGTGTTAGAGCATCTGCTTGGCATGCAGAGGGTCCCAGGCAGTGTTCCCTCTGAGCTGAGTCAGTGTGAGCCAGCTCACAGTTTTTTAGCCTCCGGCTCACACAGTTTTGTCTTCGCTCAGGAAGGAGGGCTCCAGAGCAGACTAATTTACGGAGCAACCAAACCACTCGCTCACAACTTTAATGCCTGGAGCTCACAAATTAGAATTTTTGCTCACAAGACTCCACAGCTCAGAGGGATCATTGGTCCCTGGCTCAATTCCCGTTATCTCCAGTTGAAATATCTGGCAGTAGGTGAGATGAAAGACCCTGCAGAGCTGTTGCCAGTCCGAGCAGACAATACTGACTATGATGCACCAAAAGTCTGATCCAATGTAAGGCAGTTTCATAGGTTCATTACTATATATACTAGTAGCCAAAGCCCCTTCTCTGTGTGGATACTTATTTCAGAAGGGAGCTTTGACTCTTCTTGAGAGCCCATCCCCCAAAAAATCTTGGTCTCTAAGGTGCTACTAGACTCAGATCTAGGGGTTCTAACAGCCTCTGACTACCAGCAATAACTAAACTTGTTCGGACATATTCCTTTTTTTTTTTTTAATTGATAGAACAAGCATTCACGAACCTTCATTTCTTACACCCCACTCTTTGTCTCCTGCTATTTCAGGTTCTTGGGTGGCTTCCGGCCAGTTGCCCCTTCCCCGTCTTTACCTGGAGACGTCTTCTGACCGCCTCACTGAAGGGGAATCTATCAGGATATTTTGTGTGGCTCCTGGAGCCTACCTTGGGGCCTACTTCTATTTGTTCATGGTTGGCCAGACTCGGCCCATGCAGGTGCTTCCTGCTCCAGAGACCCAGCACCAGGCGGCTTTCCTTCTGGAGAACGTGACCACCAGCAGGACAGGCCTATACCGATGCCAGTATGGCGTACAAAACGGGAGCCGGTTGCAGCCCTCGGCGCTCAGCGATCCTGTGGAAATCATCGTGGAGGGTAAGGACTTCTCCGGGTGGATAAATAGATATTTTTGGGGGGTGGGGTTGCCAACTCTGGCTTGGGGAATTCCTGGAGATTTGGAGGGGAGGCTGGGCGTGGTGGGGTTTGGAGAGGCGAGAGACCTCGGTGGAGTCTAACGTCATCAAGTCCACCCACCAAAGCAGCCATCTTCTCCAGGGGAACTGATCTCTGTCCTCTGGAGATCAGCTGTAGTGGTGCTAGGTGGGAATGGGGGGAGGTCGGGTTGCCAGATCCAGGTTGGGAAAACTCGTGGAGATTGGAGGCGGAGCCTGGGGAGGACGGGGGGCCTCAGTGGGGTGTTGTTGTTGTTGTTCAGTCGCACAGTCGAGGCTGACTCTTCGCGACCCCCTGGACCACATCACGCCAGGCCCTCCCGTCTTCCGTCGTGCTCTGGAGATGGCTCAATTTCATGTCCGTTGCATCGGTGACACTGTCTGACCACCTCATCCTTTGCCATCCCCGTCTTCTTTGACCTTCAGTCTTTCCCAGCATCAGGGTCATCTCCTCCAGTGAGTGCCCCCTTCTCATTGGGTGGCCAAAGTATTCGAGCTTCAGCTTCAGTCTCTGGCCTTCCAGGGAACAGTCAGGGTTGATTTCTTTTAGGGTTGACTGATTTGATCTCCTTGCAGTCCAAGGGACTCTCAAGAGTCTTCTCCAGCACCTCAGTGGAGCACAGTGCCATAAATTCCACCCTCCAAATCACCCATTTTTGTCTCCAGGGGAACTGTAGTTTGGAAATGGGCTGTAATTCTGGGGGATCCCCAGGTCTCCCCTGGAGGCTGGCATCCCTATTTAGGGGATCAGCAAAGGGTACCACTGCTCTTTATGGGAAGGGCCACCTACGACAAACGTGGCCTGCTGGGAGAACTGCCGGACAGGTAGAGCTGCCCGGATCCCCCAGGAGATGTCGGTGGGGGTTAGGACTGCCAGTTCCAGGCTGGGAACCTTCTGGAGGTTTGGGGGTGGAGCCTGGGGAGGACGGGGACCTCAGTGTGTGGGGTGCAATGCCACAGAGCCCGCCCTCCAAAGCATCCATTTCCTCCAGGGGAGCTGATCTCTGCAGTCTGGAGATGAGCTGCCATTCCAGGGGATCCCCAGGTCCCACCTGGAGGCTGGCATCCCAATGGACAGGTCTACTCAGAATTAAGTCCCATGTTCAGCGGGGCTTAAGGAGCTGCGGTGGCTCAAGTGGTTAAGACGCTGAACTGCAGGCTGTGGAAGGTCGGTAGCTCAGCAGTTCGTGACCCGAGTGTGCCGCATGACGGAGTGAGCTCCCGTCTCTAGCTCCAGCTCCTACCAACCTAGCAGTTCGAAAGCAAGAAATTGCAAGTAGATAAATAGAGACCACTTCGGTGGGAAGGGAACAGCGTTCTGTGCGCCTTGGTGTTTAGTCATGCCGGCCACATGACCACGGAAATGTCTTCGGACAGCGCTGGCTCTTCGGCTTTGAAGTGGAGATGAGCACCGCAACCCTAGAGTCGGACTCGACTGACTTTTGAGCAAGGGAACCTTTACCTTTACTCAGCGGGGCTTACTTCCAGGAAAGTGCTCCTAGGATTGTACCTTTACAGAGGGTCTACTCAGTATCCTACTCTGGTCTATTCAATGGGACTTATAACCAGGAAACTCTATTTAGGGTTCCATTGTTGGCCTCAGAGGCACATTTATCTGGCCCCTTTACATCGAGGGACGGTTACGTATTTCACCACAGGTTCAATGGTCAGGAGAGATCAAAGCTCCCGAGTCAGAAGAGACATTTTCACCATTCCCCCATGTTTTTTCTTTCTTTCTTTATCATTTCGTGCCTTTAGTTTTCACTACATTTTTGTTGTCACTTTTCCATTTTATTTTTCCCAGTTCTTTTGAGGCCACTTTCACCCCTATTTTTTTTCTGGAAGCCAGTTTTGAGTCACCTTTTCCCTCATGTGTAACGTTTCTGTCAGTTTTCTTTGTCCCACCCAGTCTCACCTGTCCTGGAATCCAGGCAGAGCCAGGCAATGGAGCTAGATCACAGTCAGGAGTCCAGTCCACAGGTCAAATACTAGTTTAGCAGCAGGCAGAGTTCATGGGTTCTTCAGGAAAGCAGAGTCCAAGGTCTTGTGACTCTGCTTTCCTGAAGAACCCAGCAAGATTCAGGCAGGTCCGAAAAGCAGAGTCAAAGTTCAGCCCAAAGGTCACAGGAGGCAGGCAGAGTCTGGCGTTGTGGTCATGAAGTCCACAGGGTTGGGCCAAGGTGCTTCCACAATCTGCAGTTCTCCAGGTCCGATTTATATAGGCATTCCTTAACAAGCCTGATTCACAGCCATCTGCTTGGAGGTGCTCCTGCACTTACTCAGAACTGCTATCATTATGCAGCTGGCACCAATGTTCCCTCTAAGCTGTGGAGTCTTGTGAGCAAAAAATTCTATTTTGTGAGCTCCTGGCATTAAATTTGTGAGCGAGTGATTTGGCTCCTGCCTAAATTAGTTTGCTCTGGAGCCATCCTTCCTGAGTCTAAGGCAAAAATGTGTGAGCCAGAGGCTAAAACACTGTGAGCTTCCTCACACTAACTCAGCTTAAAGGGAACACTGGCTGGCACCGAGCCAAGAGGAGAGCACTCTGTCTGCGTGTCCTTAAGTCTTGTCGGAGCTTTTCCCCTTGCTCAATTAATGAAGGGGAGCCTGGTGGGCTATTTTCCTGCAGCTGTGTTCCGTCGGCTACTTCAGAGCTGTGCCTGGTTGGGTCAAGGTCAGCTGCCGGCAATGAATCTTGAGGTTGCTGTGTCTCAAATCCACTAACTTTAGCTGGTTCAGAGCTGGCTGCATGTGGCTCCTTGACTCCTGGGGAGTCTTCAGCCACCCTGGACTCAGGCTGGGCAAGCTGGCCCACGACACCACCAACCTTCAGCCCACCTTATGATGACTGGACTGTCAGCATCGTTCGACAACTCCCTCTTCTCCCCACCAGACAAGTAGTTTCGTTTTTTTAAAGCACTAAAGTATCAATATGCCATTGTAATGAAAGGTTAAGCAGGTTCTTGTTGTAAATAGTCAATAATTGTTTAATACTCAGACTATTTGATGGATCTTGCTCTATTGGAAAGAAGAGATTTCTTTGCCTTTTAAAAATACTTTATTCTAAGGGAAAAGGTACATGGGATTGCTACAAATTAACAAAACACTAAGAGCTACATTTCTAAGCTTCCTACAGACAAGACAAGCACACACGTATGGAGAATTCTCTCCTTCTTCTTGACCCCTAGAAAGGAAGTCACCTGAAACAAATGACCAATCTGCATCAAAGTAGAAGTTACTTTTCCCGGGCTAATCCCCCATTGGCTCAGTGCCAGGTATCCCTTCCAGGTCAGTCTAAACAATAGCAAGCTAGGAATACAAGTTAACCCCATAATGACTGAATCATCAGACCTTGTAAACACATACATTTCCAACACCCCTTCTCAAGGTCTAACATGTAAGTCATACATACACATACAAAAACATTATTCATTATTCAATTCAACATTTGTACCAATCATATTCAACATTTTACGTAGACGTTCAAATTTCTCTTTGGTCAGTGGCTTAGTCAGAATGTCAGCCACCATTTCTTCTGTACGACAATGCTCAATATCTATCAGCTTCTTCTGGTACAAATCTTTCACTAAAGCACACTTAATACCAATTGATCTACTTCTAGCTGTAGTGCTTTCTTCCTTACATATGGTAATACAAGCCTGATTGTAATGTGGAAACAAAAAATACCCCAAGATAATTACAGGGGTGAACTCACGTGCAAGTGTAGAATGTAAGTTCGGGGACAGGGTTGAACCAGGATTTAAGGTCTAGTGTGGAAAGGACCTTTGTCATCCATAACCATAGTTCTGTACCTTATGGTTGTCATATTTCTAGCCTGGTCATTCTCCTTCATCCTGAACTGGATGGCCCAGGCTCGCCCAATCTTGTCAGATCCTAACAGGATTGGCTCTGGTTAGTATTTGGATGGGAGACCTCCAAGGAATTCTACAATCACTATGCAGAGGCAGGCAATGGCAGACCACCACTGCTAGTCTCTTGTTTTGAAAACCCTACGGGGTCCCCGTACGTCAGCTGCAACTCGACGGCACTTTACACTACTATCACTTTTCTCCTTCAGAGAACGTTAAAGTGGTCCATCGGTGGTGACTTAGATGGTCTCCAGGGATCACTCAGGTTTAGCAAGCTGTAGCAGTTGAACTAAAGCACAGACCTTCAGATCACTCCGGGGCTGCATTCAACATATTCCAAAAATCAGCATGGTGGAAGAGTTTCAGAGGGGTCAACCCCCTTGTCGCCCAACCAAGAGCGGGTGGTGCAAGCAATCTAGAGATTGCTCCATGGGTTTGAACCTCAAGAAGACATCGACCAAAAGGGAGACTGTAATCAAGAAATCAGAAGGACTTTGAGATTGGGAAGGGTAGCCATGAAGGAGCTAGAAAAGTTTCTTAAGTGTAAGGATGCGTCGGTGGCGACCAAGATCAAGATACTTCATATCACAGTCAGTGTTCCCTCTAAGCTGAGTCAGTGTGAGCTAGCTCACAGTTTTTTAGTCTCCAGCTCACACCTTTTTGCTTAGCTCAGGAAGGATGGCTCCAGAGCACACTAATTGATGCAGTAGCCAAATCATTGTCTCACAACTTTAATGCCAGTAACTCACAAAGTAGAATTTTTGCTCACAAGACTCCATAGCTTAGAGGGAGCATTGGTGGCATCCAATGGTTTTTTGAAAAAAATTAAACAAGGAGGTCCCATTGTAATGCTAGGCTTCCAGAGACTGCCAAAATGGTTCCCCTCCCCCAAAATTTGTCCACTAAAACACTAGGCCGGGGTGTCAAACATGCGGCCCTGGGGCCGGATCAGGCCCCCGGAGGGCTTCTATCAGGCCCGCAGTGGACCTGTCTGTCTTCTGCTTCTTCTTCCAGTTCCGCTGCTGCTGTGTCATCATAGGTTTGCAGCTTACAGGTACACACCTGAACAGCATACTCAGGATTGCAACAACACAGACATTTTGAAGCAGTAATTCAGAGCAAGAGGTGTCAGTTATCAGACACTGTTAAATAAACAAAATATCGTAAGGGTGCTAATGTTTTAAGCATGTTTTTATTTTACGTTTAAAAAACCCATTTGTGTCCTTTATAAAGTTTATATCTCCGCCAGTGTTCCCTCTAAGCTGAGTTAGTGTGAGACAGCTCACAGTTTTTTAGCCTCCGGCTCGCACATTTTTGTCTTCACTCAGGAAGGAGGGCTCCAGAGCAAACTAATTTCTGCAGTAGCCGAATCGCCCGCTCACAACTTGAATGCCAGTAGCTCAGAAAGTAGAATTTTTGCTCACAAGACTCCACCACTTAGAGGGAACACTGATCTCTGCTACCTGGCATTACATTTTATGAAACACATGGCCTGGCCCGACAAGGTCTCATCTATGTCAGATCCGGCCCTCATAACAAATGAGTTCGACACCCCCTGCATTAGATGGGGAAATGTTTTCAAAGCTTTCCCATCCCCGTGTCTCTCTGTCTTTACATGTAATGTCAATTTCATTCCGTGCCGCCGCACCTCCCCTTTATTTTGTTTTTGTCCCCCTCATACCGCCACTCACTCCTCCGTGCCCACCGCCACCTCCCACCACCAACTCGGTGAAGCTTCTTAGACACCAGCACCACCGCCCCATGCCCTGGGTAGCCGCTGCAGGGCCTGGCAGGAGCCCGTGGAGGGTGCCCAGGGTCGGGAGACCCGGGCAGGTGGCCGAGGTGGCCAGTAAGAAAGCAGCTGCCCAGGTTCCCAAGCAGAAAACTGCCCTTTCCCCCTTGGCCTCTCAGTTCCCAAAACTGCCCTTTCCCCTCGGGCGACAGTTATGGGCGTGACGCAGAGCCCTTAGAAGCTGTGGCTTCCCAGTTGGGTGGGAAGGAGGCGCTGTGGGACTGGAGCTCCCGGGCAGCTCCCGTGAATGTGGGGTGGGGCTCAGCTTTCCCCCCTTTCCTCCCATGTGAGGCCCTCGGACCAGCCTGTTTCATAGATGACCCTGGAGGTTCCTTCCAGCGCTTCTGTGATTCTATGATAGCAGGGGAAGCAGCAGCAGCAGGAGCAAGGATGCCTCTGGAGGCACCACCACTGCCGGCCGTGGCACCATGGGGGAGGCAAGGCAGTGTTCCCTCTAAGCCAAGGTAGTGCGAGCCAGCTCACAGTTTTTTAGCCTCCGGCTAACACATTCTTGTCTCCGCTCAGGGAGGAGGGCTCCAGAGCAAACTAATCTATGCTGCAGTACCCAAATGGCTGGCTCACAACTTCAATGCCAGTAGTAGCTCACCAAGTAGAATTTTTGCTCACAAGACTCCAACAGCTTAGAGGGAACATTGGCGGGGAGCGGGAGCAGCCACTGCGAAGCTCACTTTTCTTTTTGCCAAGATGTGGTGGCGTCTCCGTTGTGTTATCGACAACTGTGAAAAATGTAATCTCAGTCGCTGATAACGCTGCTCGCTGCAGCCAGAGAAGCACGTCTTCCCTCTCCCATTTTGATCTCAGGCTTGCTTTCGGAGACTGCCGAAATGGTCGTCCGTCCGTCCCCCCCCCCCCCCGCCCGGACAGTAGAAACACTTCTCAGAAAGAGGAAACTGCCTCACCGTCTTTTCTTCTGTTTCAGGATTTGGCCTGAGCACGCTCCCTCCAACTAGTCCTCCGGGGTCCGACTGTCAAGGTGAGCCAGTCTGCTTGAATGTAGAATGAGGGCAGCCTGCAGGTGTCTGGGGAAGAAGTCTGTGGGATGTGGCCACAAGGGCAGAGGGGAGCCGAGAGAAGTGGTCGGGCAGAAGAGGCCGTGTGGCGTCCTCTTATTAGGGAGGACTGGTTTTCCCTTTAAATGTGCTCTTTGCTTTTGTAATCTCCTGCCAACCTAGCAGTTCGAAAGCAAGAAATTGCAAGTAGATAAATAGGGACCACATCCGTGGGAAGGTAACAGCATTCCGTGTGCCTTGGTCTTTGGTCATGCCGGCCACATGACCATGGAAAACATCTTCGGCCAGCGCTGGCTCTTCGGCTTTGAAACAGAGATGAGCACCGCAACCCTAGAGTCGGACTCGACTGGCTTTCGAGCAAGGGAACCTTTACCTTTACCTTTACCTTGCTTTTGTAAATGGGGTAGATTCTGCTGCCACCAGGAATTTAAGGATTTCCAAACCTTCTCTCTGTTTCTTTTGCTGGTAAAGTGACCTAGAGTCGGGGCTTTTCAGGAATCTATGTGGTCCTGAGGAAAGATAGAACTAAATTTGGGGATAAACTTGAACAAAAGATGATTTATTGAAGTAAGAACAAAATATGAGGTTGGTTATTCTGTAAGTATCTTGGATAAAGGGACTTGAAAATATGTCTATCAAATGTATCCCACACACAGTCTTTTTTTCCTTTACTTTTTGTTTGTTTTGACACTCAGTTCCAATATTAACAGGAGGCACTATTTCCTATAGTCAGCCACACAGGCTAAGGACATATATACTGCACTCTTCAAGAACTCACTCAGAACTAACTGAACACTCACTGACTTAACTCTCTAACTGAACAATTCCAACTGATTTCTAACTGTCTCTCATAACTGACACACCCACACAGATTCACTTCAAAAAACCCTCCAACACTCTGTCATCCACCAATCACAGCACATTTGTCTCTCTCAATCACTCTAGTCTACTAACCATGCACACCAACCAAGCATTTAAAGGCACACACACTCTCATAGAACAAGGAATCATTACAGGCCGTCACTCAGTTCACAGCTAAGCTCTCTCTTTAAACCAGGGGTCCCCAACATGGTGCCTTGGGGCACCACGGCATTCTGGTAGGGGGCTGATTTTCTTTTGAGGGGGCAGAATGAGTTGGGGGAGGCGGTGCCACCTCCTGCAGCAGCAGCCATCCTGTGGTTTGACTCACCACCCCCTGACAGAATCCCAAAGGTGCCCACAGGCTCAAAAAGGTTGGGACCCCTGTGCCACCAGTCACAGAAGCCACAAAAGCTTCCATTGCCCCTGTTCATCTAGAGAGGCGGAGAGGTGGAGGCTTTCTTGAAGTTTGGAGAGGCTACGGCAAATGCCTGCAGGTGCCTCCCACCTCCACCCCCGCCCCGGGGTATCAGTGACTGGGCTGCTTTGGTGTCCAGCCCTGGAGAGGAGCCAGGGAGATGGGTGTCCCCTCCTCACAGGCACCCACCAGCACTAGTCCTGACGGCCGGGCCTTAAAGCTTGACCAACGACAACCTGGGCTTAGCATGTAGGGTTGGGCTTCAAGAGGTGGTGATTCATGGACAATGCTTTCTTATTTCCCGTCCAATGTTTTAACTGAGCCCGACAACTTTAACTAAAAAAAAAACCCAGACCTTTTTGAACAGTTTACAGAATCGGGGAGCAGGACTGGGGAGTAAACGAGCCAGAGAAAAGGGCTGCAGATGCTTTTCTTTAAAATGCTGGACACACCGAGGCTCCGCCGCCTCCTCCACCCAGCAGGGGAGAACCCAGCCCCAGCAAGTAGCAGCAGCAACTTGGCACTGCCTCTTCCAAACGGGTGTTTCGCTGTTTAGGCTTCGTACCAGTGGCCGGCTGATCCAGGCAGCCCAGTATTTTCAATGACTGTTTGGGAAAACACTGGAAAGACACTGGACATTTAGGGGTGTGTGTGTGTTACTGTTAGCGTTTGAAGCGTCTAGTAACCACACGTACCAGGTTGCTAGTGCTGACTATTCGCAGTGGATTTATTTACACAGATATATACACAGTTCATATAGCACTCTCCAACTCCAAATCGCTGTACAATCCGGCAGAGTGCTCCGCAGCAAGGCATTCACAGAGTGAACACCTCTACAAGTACTTTACACACTTATATACATGTTCAGCACCAATCAGTGATCAGTGCTGACTCATGGTGACATCATTTTAGCTGATGCAACTGAGATGCAATCTTAACCTGGTGACATGATCATATGACTCCTTCTGCTGTCAACCAGATCAGAATGATCTCCACCATTTACTTTCTTAGGCTGTCATCTTGCTTCATACCTGATAGTATGCTGACAGTTACCTCCAGACAAGTCAGTGAAAATACCTTGGGCCCCCCCCCCCCCCCGCCGAGGATGGAGTAAGGGGACACTGGGGGTGTAGGGGGGGGAGGTATTTGTGAATCTCCTGCCTTGTGCAAGGGGTTGTACTAGATGACCCCAGAGGTCCCTTCCAACTCTGTGATTCCGTGATTATGTCCGGGTCAGTGCCGGATACCAGGCAACCCTACGCCACCCTGCCTTAAGAAAGGAGCTATATTCACACTTGTGTCCGCTGCTCTTGCAGTAACCGCAGCTGCCCTCCTGCCTTTGTTTCCAGATCCATCCTGGATTCTCCTCGCTGCCCTGGGGGTGACTGGAGTGCTGCTTCTGGGGATGACACTGCTGGTGGCGGCGATGGCACTTGGAGGCTGTAGGTGAACGGCCAAAAACTCGGCTTCTCCCGTCTCCCTCGGGGCCCGTTCTCGGTTTGGGAGGGCCCAGGGCGCGAGAGGGGATACCGAGGCCCACTTCCCCCTTTGGTAAAGCCCCTTTCTCCTCTAACCAGGGGTCATTCCCTGCAGGAGCACACAGGAGGGGAGCTCCGGCAGTAAAGAGCCCAGGGGGTGGGCACATGCAACAAGCCCCACCCCCTGTTCCCAGCAGCCCCAAGCCACGAGAAGCCTTCCTTCCTTCCTTCCTTCCTCCCTTCCCTTCCCTTCCCTTCCCTTCCCTTCCCTTCCCTTCCCCTCCTTATTTCCTTCCCTCTCTCTTTCTTTCCCCCTTTCCCTCTTTCTTTCCTTCTCTTCCTTCCTTCCTGCACATATCTGCGCGTTCCCCCCCAGCTAGCAATCCAAAACAGTCCAATGGCACCCTTAAGGCCAAGGTTTATTCAGGTACAAGCTCTCCCTCCTCTGCTAGGGCAGATCTGCGCCCCCCCCAATAGCTAGAAATCCAAAACACTCCAGTGGAGCCTGAGCGGTGGGTTTTGCCTTCTGACACACTTCCGGCAATGTCAGGGGTGTGTGGCATATGCTAATGAATTACGCTAATGAGCTCCTGCACCTCTTTTTCCACGAAATGACCCCTGCCTCTAACCAAACCCCTCCCACTTGGTCAGTCCCCTTTGGCTGTACCCATTCTTCCCTGACAGCACCCTTTACATTTCAATCTGCTTACTCTGGCAAAGAGACACCGTACAAAATTTTGCTTTCTTGGTTGTATGAAAGCAACACAGGAAACCAGCGCCTTGTGGATGCAGCCAGAGCCTCAGCGCTTGGCCTCTAAGAGTTCCCTCTAAGCTGAGTTAGTGTGAGCCAGCTCACAGTTTTTTAGCCTCCGGCTCACACATTTTTGTCTTAGCTCAGGAAGGAGGGCTCCAGAGGCAAACTGATTTATGCAGCAGCCAAATCGCTCGCTCACAACTTTAGTGCCAGGAGCTCAACAAAGCAGAATTTTTAATCAGGACTCCACAGCTTAGACGGAGAATTGTCTATCACTGCACCTTACATGTAACACGGAAAAGGAGCTCGTGTTCCTTAAGTCAGGCGGACCACCCAGTTTGTCAAAGGCCGTCGTTTTAAAATTCCAGATAAGCCAATCGAAGGCACCTCCGTTCCCACATTGCTCCCACGCTGATTCATAACTTAGATTCACGAGACATTTATAACTCGGCATGTCAGGTGCCTGCTGCTGACAGGCAAACTCCCAGCAGTTACAGACGCTGCCCGCTGGTGCCCGGCTGGTTGGTGGGTGGAAGTGGGCCAGACGCGGGAGGAGGGGGGAGGCCCCATCTGCAGTTTCCATAGTTACTGGGTGTTGTGTAGTGGGTTCGTTGCAGGAAAGCTCAGTCATTTAGCATAGTTATCAGCTCTGTTTATTAGCACACGTACACACAACACTAAAACAAGCCTGCGATGTCCTGTATTTATTTGGTCCATAACCAATCCCTAAACAGCGCTCCTCTTCCTACTGGTGGGTTTGAATGTCCACCTGGGGACCCTATTGGTGTTCCTAGGATCCTTGGTCGTTTTGTTATTCAGGACCAAGCTCTAAGGCGCTGGCCACCTAGTGGCTCACTGCGGACACAACACCCCTCCCCCCGTAGTTCAACCATGCCTAGGGCACATAGTCCTTTAAGTAGGCCGGAGGCCGGCGCTCCCTAGTGGAACGCCTCGGTAACAGAACTGGGGTTCCTGGTGCTTCTGGAGGTGGGTTGTCCCTTTGGTTCTGACGGGGCCGGGAATCCACCTCGACCTCCAGAGTGGTGGCCAAAGACGCTTCCCCAGGCTCTGTACACGCAGGCTGGAAGGGATCGCTGGCTCTTGCCTCGGGGACATCTACGTCCGGTTCCACTGGACTCCGTTCATCGGGGCCCGGGGATGGCTCTGCCTCCAGGGACGATGGGATCTGTCGCCTTCGCAGCTGGTCCACGTGTTTTCTCAGGACCTGGCCGTCCTCTGTGGAGACTTCGTATGATACCGGCCCCGTGGGATGAATGACCCGGCCTGCCAGCCAAAGGGGTCCTTTCCCATAATTTCTTATGAAGACGGGGTCCTCCGGAAAGAACCCTCTAGGTGCTTTTACCTGTTCGGACAGCCTCCACGATTTGGGGGCCCTATCTGGGTGTACCCTGTCCAGCAGCACAGTCGGCCTTCGGCCCATAAGCAGCTCGGACGGGCTGCAGCCACTGACTGGGTTGGGAGTGGTGTGTTGCGACAGCAGGAACTGGGCCAGGTGGAACTCCCAGTCACCCTCTGTGATTCCGCTGAGTGCCTCTTTGGCGGTCCTCGCCATGCGCTCAGCCTGTCCGTTTGTGGCTGGGTGGAAAGGTGCTGACCTCACACGTCGGATGAGGTTTCCCCGGAGGAACACCTGGAACTCGTCTGACGTGAAGGCCGTTCCGTTGTCAGAGACGATGGTGTCTGGCAGCCCATCGGTTGCGAAGATCCGGCACAGCGCACGGATGGCTGCTTTTGTGGACATCATAAAGATGGGCATGACCTCCAGCCATTTGGAGTAGGAGTCCACCGTGACCATGAAGAGCAATCCGTGGAAGGGGGTGGCAAAATCGAGGTGAAGTCAGGACCACGGCCTGCCAGTGGACTCCCAAGGCTGTGTGGGGGTGCTTGGAGGGTTTGGGCGGACTGCCTGGCATGCTTGATGCCCCTTCACCCATGCTTCGAGCTCACTGTCAATTCCCGGCCACCACACATAGCTCTGGGCCAGAGCCTTCATCCTGACTATCCCCGGGTGAGCCTCATGGAGCGCCCAGACGATGCGTTGGCGCAGGGCGCTGGGGACAACTACTCTATTCCCCCACAGCAAGCATCCCTTGTAAGCCAAGAGCTCAGCCTTCCTGGCAGTGAAAGCAGTGAACTCGGGGCCCTCTGTGGCCAGGGGCCATCCCCAGCGAACCCAGCCCAAGACATGGGAGAGAACTGGGTCCCGGGATGAATGGCTGGCCATGTCGGTGGCCTGTAGGGGCTGTTCCAGCAGGTCATCGAGGAGCAGGATGTGGTGTGCTGGAGATGGGTCTGGCTCAACCGATGGCAAGGGCAGGTGGCTGAGGGTATCTGCGTGCCCCATTGCTTTCCCGCGGCGGTGCAGGAGCTGGTAGTTGTAGCCTGCCAAGAAAATGGACTACCGGAGGACCCACAGAGATAGAACTTGCGGAGTCTGCTTGTCAGATGCGAAGAGGCTGAGGAGAGGGCGGTGGTCCATCACGATGGTGAAGGGCCGGCCATATAAGATGTCGTGTAACGTCTTTACTCCAGCAACGATCGCCAGGCCCTCACGATCGAATTGGGCGTAGTTCCATTCCACAGTCAACAAAGTCCGGGAGTAGTAGGCCACTGGTACTTCACGGCCGTCGGGAGGAAGGTGCCCCAGTACCGTGCCCACGCTGTAGGGAGAAGCGTCGCATGCGAGGATCACCGGCAGCGACTCATTGAAGTGAGCCAATACCGAGTTTGAGATTAACAGTGCCTTGACAGCCCGTAACGCTGTGGCTTGGTGGGGGCCCCAGACCCAAGGGGCTTTCTTGTCAAACAGCCTGTGCAAGGGCTCTGCGACCGCTGCCTTGTGGGGGAGGAAAGCATGGTAAAAGCTGAGGAGGCTGAGGAATGCCTGGAGTTCCACTTTGGACTTAGGTGACGGGGCCTCTACTATGGCCTTGATCTTGTCTCGTGCGGGGTGGAGGCCATCCGCATCTATGGTGAATCCCAAGAAATTCACCTGGTCGACTCCCAGAAGGCACTTCTCTCTCTTTACCTTGAGACCGGCCTCGTGGAAACGACAGAGGACGGTGTGGAGACGGGTCGCGAAGTCCTCCCTGGTCGCTGCAGCGATCAGCACATCATCGGAGAATGGGGTGACCCCAGGGATCCCTTTCAAGAGAAAGTCCATTCAATGTTGAAAATTCCCCGGTGCCACACTCACCCCAAACTGGAGCCTCTTCACCTTAAATGCCCCCCGGTGCGTGACTATGGTTTGGGCCGCGGCTGTGACCTTGTCTACCGGCAGCTGCTGATACGCCCGAGCGAGGTCCAACTTCCCGAAGACCTTGGCTCCTGCCAAGGTGGCTAGTACATGGCTCACAACTGGAACAAGGTAGGCATGATCCTGCAGGGTCTTATTCAAGGTGCACTTGTAATCCACGCAGATGCGGACCTCGCTGTTGGGCTTCAAATATTGGGGTTTCCCATGCCGCGTGGGAGACTGGTTCTAGAACCCCTTGTGTCACCAGGCGGTCCAGCTTGGTGTCCATTTTAGCTTTCAGAGCGAAGGGGACCCACCAGGCGCGCATGCGGATGGGCGCTATTTTGGGGTCAAGCTGCAGGGAGACCGGTGTAGCGCCCCGACGATCCGTCGAAAATGGATGGGAACTCCGTGCAGACCTCGCTAAAGTCTGTTCGGTCACATTGCTTCACCCCCTCTATGGTTATCCCTAGGGGGCAGAACCAAGCCCGTCCCAAAAGGCTGACCAAGTTTCCCTTGACCACGACCAAGTCTAAGAGCCCATCAAACTCCTGGTAGCAGACCCGAAAATGACCCTCGCCCCGCACCGGAACTCGGTTCCTTTGGAAGTGCACTAAGTTTATGTTGGAGGGTCTCAGGTGGGCCCCCGCATTTGGACAGTCTATTGAGCGTCTCCACTGAGATGATGGAGGCCGTGGAACCGGAGTCTAACTCCATGCTGCAAGGGGACCCCTCTATCTGTAGCTGGACCTGTATCTTAGGGGCTGTGGTAGGGCTCAGGAGTTTCAGTAACTGTTCCGTTGAGTGGAGGTACAGCTCTTCTGTGGACGCGTCGGCCTTGTAGTGTGCAGCAGCGCATGGTCACTGTGGTGGCATGCTGTTCGGGTGGCAAGCCCCCCGCGAGGGGCAGACACGGGCGATGTGACTGGAGCATCCGCAGCTCCTGCATGTAGCGTCCCTGAACCAGCATGTCCTCCGTTCATGCGCCTCACTGCAGCTGGCACACTCCGAAGAGGCAGTCGAGTCCGGGACCCGAGTGGAACACAGTGGTCGTCCTGGAGCCTTCCTGCGAATGACCGGATGGTTTTTGTGGACCCCTTCTGCTTCGGAGTCCCCGGAATCGATTGCGGCCTGGTTTCCTGGTGGCCTGGTGATGACGCCAGGTGAGAACGCTCCCATGCGGTGGCTGTTCAGAGGGTGGAAGCTAGGGTGCACTTCTCGTCTTCGGTGATCTGTCTCCTAAGCTTCTTTTCCCAGAGGCCACAAACGAACCAGTCTCAGAGGGCAATATCAAGATGGGTTCCAAATTTGCAGTCGGCCATGCGGCGGTGGAGCTCGGCCAGAAACTTGGTGGCTGACTCCCATGGTTATTGGTTCCTGTAGCTGAAAGCCACGTGGCACGACATCTCCGATGGACTAGTGACAAAGTGGTCTTGCAGGGCTTTGACGATCTGGTCAAACGTTTCATCGTCCAGCGAGGTGGGAGAGAGGAGGTTCTGGGCCAGGCTGACAGTAGCGGGACCGCAGGAGTCGATCAGGAGGCCTTTCTTCCTCTCCTCTTCGGTGACCTGGTAGAAGATCAGGATGGACTTGAGTCCGGTGACCCAGGCTCCCCACTGCTGCAGGCAGGTTGGATCGAACGGGGGAACTATTCCCACTCCCGGAGCCAGTGCCATTGTGCTGCGTGGTGGAGGTCCGGGCGTGGAGGTGGCTGTCTCGTCGGTTGCTCTGGCAGCCTGGCTTGCTCGGCGGGATCCCATCCTCGTCACCATTGTTGTGTAGTGGGTTCGTTGCAGGAAAGCTCAGTCATTTAGCATAGTTATCAGCTCTGTTTATTAGCACACGTACACACAACACTAAAACAAGCTCGCAATGTCCTGTATTTATTTGGTCCCTAACCCTGAAAGCCACGTGGCACGACATCTCCGATGGACTAGTGACAAAGTGGTCTTGCAGGGCTTTGACGATCTGGTCAAACGTTTCATCGTCCAGCGAGGTGGGAGAGAGGAGGTTCTGGGCCAGGCTGACAGTAGCGGGACCGCAGGAGTCGATCAGGAGGCCTTTCTTCCTCTCCTCTTCGGTGACCTGGTAGAAGATCAGGATGGACTTGAGTCCGGTGACCCAGGCTCCCCACTGCTGCAGGCAGGTTGGATCGAACGGGGGAACTATTCCCACTCCCGGAGCCAGTGCCATTGTGCTGCGTGGTGGAGGTCCGGGCGTGGAGGTGGCTGTCTCGTCGGTTGCTCTGGCAGCCTGGCTTGCTCGGCGGGATCCCATCCTCGTCACCATTGTTGTGTAGTGGGTTCGTTGCAGGAAAGCTCAGTCATTTAGCATAGTTATCAGCTCTGTTTATTAGCACACGTACACACAACACTAAAACAAGCTCGCAATGTCCTGTATTTATTTGGTCCCTAACCAATCCCTAGTCAGCTCTCCTCTTCCTACTTGTGGGTTTGAATGTCCACCTAGGGGTCCTATTGGTGTTACTAGGATCCTTGGTCCTTTTGTTATTCAGGACCAAGCTCTGACTAAGGCGCTGACTATGTAGTGACTCCCTGCGGACACAACACTGGGTAAGTGCTAGAATGTTGCCCCAGCGCAATGCCAGCGCTTCCGGGTCGCACTCGAAGTGACCTCTTCATGCAGCAGCGACGAACACTGTCCCCCACTCCACATGGGTGAGTACCCGCATTGCCCCATCTCCCACCAGTTTCCAGTTCATGCCTGGCAATCCTGTTTATAACTGGAAAATAATCTCTGCCACACTTTACGAT
Organism: Gekko japonicus; assembly: GCF_001447785.1. Taxonomy (NCBI): domain Eukaryota; kingdom Metazoa; phylum Chordata; class Lepidosauria; order Squamata; family Gekkonidae; genus Gekko; species Gekko japonicus. Next base: position 19,405 of record NW_015166601.1, on the reverse strand, counting down.
GTTATTTTAATTTATTTTTCGTATTTGTATCCCGCCCATCCCATGAGCGGGCTCAGGGCAGGTCACATTACCTCAAATAATACAATAAGGTTTAAAACACAATAAAACATTACATTATAAACATTTACAATCAGTAGTTATAGCTGCTGGTGCAAATGCCGACCCATTAATACTGATTGTTATGGCGGGTTGCTGGCAGATGGGTGGCCAGCAGGTAGGAGACAGCAGGGGTCATTTCCTGCAGGAGCGCAGAGGAGTGGAGCTCTGGCAGTAAAGAGCCCAGGGGGCGGGCACATGCAACAAGCCCCGCCCCCTGCTCCCAGCAGCCCTCAGTCAGAGCAAGAAGCAGCCAGGTAAGTTCCAGAGCTCCCCCCCGGCCCCCTGGTCCAAAACAGTCCAGTGGCACCTTTAAGACCAAGTTTTATTCAGGTACAAGCTCTCCCTCCTCTGGAAGGACAGATCCCCCCCAATAGCTAGCAATCCAAAACAGTCCAGTGGAGCCTGAGCGGTGGGTGTTGCCTTCTGACACGCTTCCGGTGATGTCAGGGGGTGTGGCATATGCAAATAGGCTATGCTAATGAGTTATGCTAATGAGCTCCTGCACCTCTTTCTACGAAATGACCCCTGGGAGACAGGAACCTCGGTGGGGGGGGGGGAGGGCCACACGGGGATGCCCGCTGCCTCAGCCAAAAACCTGGTGGAACGGCTCCGTCTTGCAGGCCCTACGGGACTAAGATCCCGCAGGGCCCTGATCTCGATGGGGAGCACGTTTCACCAGTCATTAGACTGTATATCACTGTTGGGGAAAGAAGCAGAGATAAGGCAGTGGGCGTGAACCGTAATGACACAGAGGCCGTGGCCATTTCAGCGTGGCTCATCGGCCTCGGGTTCAATGCAGTCAGGATGGGTTTTTTTCCCCCCTGCTTCCCCACAACATCGCACTGCATTCATGTACCTCTTCCCCTGGGTTTTCTCCAAACTTTTCCAGACCTCTGAGGTTTTGGAAAAGCTTGCAAAAAAGCCTGGATGGCTGCTGAGTGGGAGAATGTTAGGATTTCCCCTTACGCGTGGCAGCCATTTTTCCTGACCCAGTCCCCATGGTAGCCATTTCCTCTTTTGCCCTGACACAGGAGGCTTTTATTTTTAGAAATTGTCTGTTTGGTGTCGTGGTTAAGAGCACAGACTCTAATCTGGGAGAAATGGGTTTGATTCCCCACTCTTCCACTAACAGCTGCTGGTGTGACCTTGGGTCGGTTATGAGTTCTCTCAGAGCTGTTCTCTCAAGAGCAGTCCTCGAAAGAGCTCTCTCAGGCTCACCTGCCTCACAGGGTGTCTGTTGTGGGGACGGGAAGGGGAAGGAGATTGTAAGCCGCTTTGAGACGCCAATGAAGTGCGGGGTATAAATCCAATCTCCTCCTCCTCATTTTTTTTTAAGTACACTTTATTAAATGTTTAGTGTATACAGGGATAGGGAAGGGAGAGAAAACAAAAGTAATGTCTTTTGCATATAAATCTTCTCTACTTGTTTCACATTACAAAAGGATAGACTGAAATTTTAAAAGTTCATAAAGGCTTCTTCATATTATATTGTTAAAAAGTTCATGTCTTTATATTTCTTTTCTATCCAATCGTAAAAAGGAGTCCATAATCCGACGAAATCTTCTTCCATTTGCCCTTTTAGCATCAAAGTCAATTTATCAATTTCCACACTTTCCATAATCTTCACTATTAGGTCTTGTTCAGAAGGTATTGTTGGAAGTTTCCAAAAGGTTGCAAATAAAATTCTAGCTACTGTTACTACATGAATTATAAAATATCTTTGGTTTTTGTCCAAATCATCTGGCATGCAGTTCAGTAAAAACAATTCTGGTCAAAAGAGTAATGAAGTCTGCAAAACTGTCTGTATAAATGTATGTACCATAACCCAGAACTTGTGTACAATTTCACATGTCCACCACCACATATGGTAAAATGTACCCACGTGTTTTTTATATTTCCAGCCACTATTTGGCATATTTTTGTACATTTTAGCTAATCTATCTGGTGTTAAATACCATCTATAAAACATCTTATACAAATTCTCTTTAAATGCAACCAATTAAGTTATTTTCACATTCACTTTCCACAGTTTACTCCACTATGCAAGATCAATATTACAACCTAAATAACCTCCTCGTCCTTATTGATATATCGTAACAACAGGTGTAACAGGATCTCTGAATTCTCAGCTTTAATTTTTTTAAAAAAATCAGTCTCTAGTCCTTTCCCAGGTGAGAGATATAAGGAAAAGGGCACATTTATGCAACGGAATGGGACAGAGACTTACTTAAAAACAAACAAACTGGGAATTCACAGAACCTGCTGTACCTATTGTTACAACAGTATATCAATATAACAATACGAAACTAAGAATTAAAAGAAACTGCCAAGCTCCATGGCCCAGGGCCGGGCACTGCTGGGGCACTGGGGCAGGAAAACTGGAGGGATACCTGAATTGTAGAAACCTAGTCACTGATGAGCTTTCTCTGCAGCCGCACCAGCAACAAGGAGACCACAAAACCTGCCAGCATCGGTAGGGCCTGGGGCACAGGTCCTTGCGCAGCGGTCCCCTCCCCTTCAGGGTGCAGAGATCCTTGCAGATTGGTCAGGGACCGTAGGGGGCAGACCCCCACGCCTGCTTACTGCTGACTCGCTCTTCAAACATGCTGTCCTCCACCGGACCTATGCAAGTCTGGGATTCGGTAGACTCCAACGAAGCCTTTTGTACCGCTCTTCGCCAGATAACCCTGTCACGGATTTTGGTTCATTCAAAATGAAGTTTTGACTCAAAAAGTCTGGTTCGGGCTTCTGCGGCCTGCTTTGGGGTATTTTCTCAGAGACTCAGACTGCTTTGCTGAGAAAGAAACACACTGACCTTGCAGGGGAGATAAGACAGCTGTGTTAGAAGTCTATCCCCTGGGACTGTCTCCCAATTAACATTCCATCTGATTCAGCTCCTGTGGGAAACCCGTTTGGGCTGGCTGCAGACGGATCCATCTCTGTACTCATGCGGTCAGAGGTACTCTGTACTCATTAGGTCATCTGGTCAGCGATTGGCTCATTCATTTGGCTATAGGTAATTGCTGAGGGCCCCGATTGGTGCAAAGGCCTAGCAACACTTGGGGCCCTTAGCAATAAAGGAATCATCCTCAGACCTGTTCTTCAGCCCGGATGGTGCCTACCTGTTATCAAGAGAGCCAGTTTGGTGTAGTGGTTAAGTGCGTGGACTCTAATCTGGGAGAACCGGGTTTGATTCCCCACTCCTCCACTTGCACCTGGCTGGATGACCTTGGGTCAGTCACAAGCTCTGGCACAGCTGTCCTTTAAAAAGAGCAGTTTCTGCCAGAGCTCTCAGCCCCACCTACCTTACAGGGTGTCTGTTGTGGGGAGGGGAAGGGAAAGGAGTTCATAAACCGCTCTGAGAGTCCAAGTGAAGGGCGGGGTATAAATCCAATCTCTTCTTCTTCTTCTTCAAGACATGTTGGCACAGTCTGGCTCTTTTTGGCCATCTTGGACTTATAGGCTTGCTGAAGTCAAACAGCACACTGGCTTGGCTGACTCTGGAGACAATTGCTTTTGAACCCGCAACTATGAATGGGCAACATCTTGTAACCTGCGAATGTCTTACGGTGTTTTCGTTAGCTCCTGAATTTCTAGTTTTATCATCTTTTCCCTCACAGTAACTGTTCTTGTTTAACGTATTATTTGCACCTTAATAAAATATATATCTTAAATATTAATTCTGGCCGTAGAACAAACTTAAGAGTCCAGGGGCACTTTGAAGACCAACAAAGGTTTATTCAAGGTATGAGCTTTCCTGTGTGAAGCACACTTTTTCAAATACAATGGAACTTAAGATAGGTGAAAACAGAATGAAATAACAAGCTAAGGTTATAAGGTCAACAGTTTAAAGCAATACATATGTCAAAATAAGTCTGAGACTCTCCATTCACTCCCAGAGCGTGGAGGACACTTTACAGCATTTTTAATTTCTTTTTCTGGCCATCTGTCTTCACAGCCTGCAATTTGAATCCATTGCCTAGACTGGAAGACCACCCACCACAATACTTAACTTTTG
>NW_015166601.1:0-15270 GCF_001447785.1 Gekko japonicus | reverse complement strand
TGGGAAGGTCAGGAGTTTATCCTTTGGCTGTTGGCTGGAGAGATGGATCAAAGGATTGGTGGCAGCCTACCAGATTGTGGTGTAGCCAGGTTGTGTTTGCTGTTTAGAAGAAGAAGAGATTGGATTTATACCCCGCCCTTCACTCGGAGTCTCAAGAGTGGCTTACAATCTCCCTCCCCTTCCCCTCTCCAAAACAGACACCCTGTGAGGTAGGTGGGGCTGAGAGAGCTCTGAGAAAACTGCTCTTGAGAGAACAGCTCTGACAGAACTATGGCTTGCCCAAGGTCATCCAGCAGGAGGAGTGGGGAATCAAACCCGGTTCTCCCAGATTAGAGTCCGCGCACTTAACCACGACACTAAACAATATATGTTGCATATGAAAGGCATATGAAAGGCCTGGGCTGGGTTGGATGACCTTTTGATAAACCCCCTCTCTCTTTTTCCTTTTTCACCAGTTAAGAAAAGAAGACAACAGAAGAAAAAGTAAGGATTACCTAGCCTCAACCAAAAAAAATCCTCCTGCTTTGGGTTGGGGGGTGCTGAGGGGCTTTCCCCCGTGGATGCTTCTCTGGAGAGGTTTGTTTCAGAAACCCCTTTTCTACAGAGAGGGGATGCTAAGGAGCACTTACGACTCAAGGCCTCGCAGCAGGGGGGAAGCGACAAACGGCTCTTCCTGGCACCCCGGGGACACTTTCCACAGTGCCGCCACTGGGCCTGGGGAGTGACAGTCCTGCATCAGTAACAGCAAGGCGCGGGTTGTGGGGTCTGATCAGTTCCTGCACACATTTCCCCCCATGCAGTTGGCAACTGTGGCTTGCGTGAAGCTTCAGCTCCTTTTCCTGAGGGGTTACAGTTGGGCCCATCAGCGAAATTCAGGTTGGGAATATTGCTTGGAGGGGAAGTCCGAACCCTCCTCTCCATACATGCGGACCTAATAGGGCGCCACACCTGTGGGCATAAACAAGAACCTGCCACTCACATCTGGCTGGTGCCCAGGGTGTGGGATGGGACCCTGGGCCCTACCTGTGTTCCCCCTCAGGAAAGCAGCAGCCTTACCTGTCCTGTGGGAAATGGGGCCAGGTGTCCCTTCTTGCATTGCCTGGCAAGGGGCTCATGGAGACAGCTTTCTTTGGAGGAGCCAAAATATTCTAGCTGGACCCGCTAACACTCTCATTAAGAAGGGCCGTAGAGCATCTGCTTGGCATGCAGAAGGTCCCAGGTTCAGTCCTAGGGTTGCCAAGTGCGAAGCGGCGCTGGAGCGGGGGGGAGTCCAGCGCTGCTGCAGGAGTGCACGCACTGCAACCACATCACCCGGAAGTAACGCGACCACGCCGGGCACGCTGGGGGCAGGGCCACGACCATCCGAGGGAAAACCATAGAGTTTTCCCTCGGATGACCGTGCCCCCCCCCCAGCGTGGTTGCGTCACTTCCGGGTGACACGCACGTCGCGTACTTTGGGGGTGGGGTTCCCCCCGGGGCCTAGGGCTGCCAAGTCCCCTCGGGGGGCGGATTTCCCCCTGCTTTGGAGGCCCGATTGCCGCCGCCGCGGAATCGGGCCCCGGGGGAAACCCCACCCTGGCGTGCACGTCAGCCAGAGGTGACGTGATGACGCTGGGCACGCTGGGGGCGGGGCCACAGCCATCTGAGGGGAAAACTCTATGTCCGGGAGCCCCCCGCCGCCAAGAAAAATGGACTTGGCAACCCTACCGGGGCCCGATCCGACAGCAGTGAGGAACGGGCCTCTGGGGTGGGGGTTTCCCTGCCCCCTGGGGGGACTTGGCAAGCCTATTCAGTCCCCAGGGGCATCTCCAGTTGAAAGGGTCAAGTAGTAGGGCATGGGAAAGACCTCTGCCTGAGACCCCGGAGTGCGGCTACCAGTCTGAGTAGACAACACTGACCTTGATGGACCAAAAGTCTGATTCAATGTAAGGCAGTTTTGTGTGTGTGTGTTCGTTCATGTGTGCTAACAACTTCTATGTGTTTCTTTGCTCAGGGAGCTGAACTCCTGCTGGACAGAAGGACGGCGCTGCCCAACAGGTACATACTGGGCAAATGGCCAGGACATCCCACGCGCCCTTCCCTGGCCCTGGCCAATGGCCCTGGCATGTTGCAGCATCACCCCAGTGGCCTCAGCTGCCTATCCTGGCGCTTGGCTCCCTGTGGAGGCAATAAGGGCCCTTGCGCTGGCTCTCGCTTCCCAATTCCTGAGGGAGGCAGTGTGTCTTCACTTGTACTGGAGCGCAAAGGACACAAACCATTCCAAGCAGTTTTTCGCTTCTATGACAACACAAATTTTCGCAAAGCTATCTTTGCTGACATTTGCCCCAGATTACTTGTTTTCTTCTTGTTAGTTTTTGCGATCCACTGCCTTGCTCGAAGGAGCTCATTTTATCCTCAAAACAACCCTGCAAGGCAGGCAAGGCTGGGAAAGTGACTGGCTCTGTCTCACCCAGGGATGGGATTTGAACCAGCATCTCCCCATAGTCCAGACCAGGAATCCCCAATGTGACACCCATGGGTGCTACATTGCCCGCCAAGTGTTTCTAGAAAGTGGGTGACCCCAGGTGGGCATTTGCCCAGCAAGGCTCCTGATTGGCCATGGGAGATCTGATTGTGGAGATTTTTTTAAAAAATGTCACTTTGGCTGAAGCTGCCACCTCAATGCAAAAAGCTTCACCGTGTAACTGAAAGGAAACTGTGGCAGCCATTTTGTGGTTGGCTTCACCTCCTGAGGCAGCCATTTTGTGGTTGGCTTCACCTCCTGAGGCCTCCATTTTGTGGTTGGCTTCACTGACTGCGGTAGCCATTTTGTGGTTGGTTTCACCTCCTGAGGCAGCCATTTTGTGGTTGGCTTCACCGCCTGTGGCAGCCATTTTGTAGTTGGCTTCACCACCCTGTCTCAAAAGTGCCTGCAGGCTCAAAAAGGTTGAGGACTCCTGGTCCAGCTTCAACACCCCCACCCCAAAAGTGCCAGTGAAAAAAACCCACACCCAATCAAACAAAGGAAATCGGGGGGGGGGGGCTCTTTTGAGGAGTGATAGAAAAACTCCAGGATCTGCTATTTGTAACAGTTTAAAATGGAAGCCAGCGGAGATGTTGCAGATGTAGGGTTGCCAACTCCAGGATGGAAAGTTCCTGGAGATTTGGGCTTGAAGCTGGGTAAAGTGGGGTCCAGGGAGGGGAGGGACCTCAGTCTGATATTGAGTTCTAGAGCCCACCCTCCAAAGCAGCCATGTTCTCCAGGGGAACTGATCCCTGTAGTCTGGAGATTACCAGGCCCCACCTGGAGGCTGGCAACCCTATGCTAGGGTAGCCAAGTCAAAATATCTTACCGGTGGGGGAGCTGTCCGTTGATGTGCGCGCGCTGCCAGCACGTCACCAGAAGTGACGTGCGACGTCAATCACGTTGAAGGCGTGGCCCCGATCGTCAGAGGGAAAACCATAGTGTTTTCCCTTCGACGATCGGGGCCACGCCAACAAGATTGATGTGGTTGCGTCACCTCTGGTGACGCAGCCATGCTGCGCTTCGGGGGGCGGAGTTCCCTCCAGGGCCCGATTCCGCAGCGGCGGAAATCGGGCCTCCGAAGCGGGGGTTTACCCGCCACCCGCCCCCACTTGGCAGCCCTACCCTATGCTGAACTGCAGTACAATCCTAACTGGAACACCTGGATCCCTTGTGAATAAAAAGAGAAATAAACATAGCAGTCATTATAGAGAATCAAAGCTAGAGATTAATTTTATGCACTTGGGCCCCGGCCACACGGGCCGGATATTGCGGGGGGAGGCGTGGCTAATTGCCCTGGCACAGTTTGATCCACGATTATGCGATCAGATGCGCTGGCGGCACACCACCGGTCCTTCCCTCGTGCCAGCGGGTAAACAAGGGACCGGAGGGGAATGCCGCGCGCCGGCGCGATCACACCACAGGTGTCTGGAGGCAGCCCGTGGCAAACGTTTACTAGTACCTTGGAGGTACTAGTTTTTTAACGCGCATTGTCGGTGGTAAGCCACGGGTGCGCTCCACTTCCCAGATGTTGGGGTGTGATCGCGCCCGGATAATCCGCCCACCATCCGTGCCTCTACCATGGCAACTTTGCCGTGTGACCGGGGCCTAGGTATAGTTAACGGAAACAAAATTTGGTAGTATTATTTCAGGAATGGTGTCTCAGCTCGTATGGGGTGGGGGGTGGGCTTTCCGTGGATTGGCTGGCAGCAGGAGACCCCCTATGCGCACTCTCAATCCCCCACCCTTGATAATTGAGAGGCTGAAAAATAGAGGAAAATAGCTTTAATCACAATGCTGTAGGAATTTCCCAATTTCTATGGACTTTACCATGGGGGGCATTCATTCCTGGAACACCACCCAGACGTGATGCCACTTCCTCCTGAAGCTCCACCCTCCATGGGCACTGCCCCCCAAATCTCCCAGTATTTCCCAGTGCAGGTGGGAGCTTCCGTGCCACTGTGGATTATTCAGTTTAGTATTCGCAAAATCTGACAAGTATTGCCTGGAAAAGTATAGCGGGGGAATTCAAATGTTTGCTAAATACATTGCTGAGTTGTGTGGCTGTATGTGGTGCCCATCCCTCTGCTGCCCCCTGCAGGATGTTCTTGTCATCTTCTTTATGCACAATAGACCTTGCATATTCCAAAAGTCTCTAATGAACCTTTCCTGGCAACTAACCCCCCTACCTATATGTAATGGCTGAGAACATCTTGTTTCACTGTATCTGAAGAGGTGTGCGTGCACCCGAAAGCTTATACCTTGAACAAAACTTTGTCGGTCTTAAAGGTGCCTCTGGAATTGAACTTTGTTCTACTGTGATTAGGATGTGTTTATCTCTTCGCTACGTGTGTTATCATACTCTCACTCCTTTGTTTTTCTACTTATGTCGCACCATCATCTACATCAGGGGTGTCAAACATACGGCCCGGGGGCCGGATCCGGCTTGTCCAGGGCTTTTATGCGGCCTGCAAGCATCTGGCGTAAGGGAGGGAACGGGAGACTGCTCAAGGGGGAGTGGGCAGACCACCCTGATTGTGGCTTCAGCATGACGGAACAACTTTGTCTGCAGCAGTCAGACAGTGTAGGAGTGTCTGCCCAGTGCTGCACCACCGGCTGTCCAGTCCGCCCATCCGGGTTTTCCTTTGCACCTCCTTCCTAATGCATGAGGGCTTGCAGTGACGATACACCAACTCGGAGCTTACCAGCTGCTGTCCTTACAGTTTATATCTCCTGAACCTGCCATTACATTTTATGGCGTACATGGTTTGGTCCAACAAAGTGACACTTATGTCAGATCCAGCCCTCGTAACAAATGATTTTGACACAGAACAGAAAAATTGCTAACAGAATGGACACTATACTCTTACATCAGCTTAAGTTACAGTATGCTTATAAACTCTAGGTCTTCTAGACTGTGTCAGTAAAGTTTTTGATACGTTTCATGTATTAAGTTCTCCAAGATAGTTTTGTATCCATTTATAAACCCTCGCCCATTTTCTTTTAAAGTCACTTTCTTGTTTTTCATGCAATTGGGGGCCCTCCGACGGCGCGCCACAAACCGGAAGTCCCAAATAGGATGTTATTAAGCAATCAAACTAACCAATAGCTGAGCCTCTGAGATGCAGCCGATTTTCGGAGTCTCCAGGTAGTGGTTGGAGATATCCTGCAATTACAACCGGCCAGCAGACTACACTGTTCAGTTCCCCTGGATAAAATGAATGCTTTGGAGGGTGGACTCTGTGGCATTGTACCCAGCTGAGGTCCCTCCCCTCCTTAAGCCCTGCCCTCCCCAGGCTCCACCCCCCCAAAAATCTCCAGGAATTTCCTAACCCAGCGCTGGCAACCCTACTTTTTCAGCCTGCCTTTCTCGCCAAAAGGACACGAGGCATCTTACAATAATTTTAAAGGTATGCCATAAAATAGAAGAAAAAGAAGAGATTGGATTTATACCCCACCCTTCACTACCCAAAGGTGTCTCAGAGCGGCTTACAAACTCCTTCCCCTTTCCCTCCCCACAACAGGCACCCTGTGAGGTAGGCAGGTCTGAGAGAGCTCTTGACAGAAACGGCTCTTTTTCAAGAACAGCTCTTATCAGAACTCTGGCTGGCCCAAGGTCATCCAGCCAGGTGCAAGTGGAGGAGGAGTGGGGAATCAAACCCGGTTCTCCCAGATTAGAGTCCGCGCACTCAACTACTACACCACACTGGCTCTACCACTACACCAAACCACTACACCAAATAAGCCCAACTAATTACAATCTACCCATAAAACAGATTAAAACAACTCCAGACAACTAGAAAACATTTATCTACTGGAAGGCCGATCTAAATAGCTCAGTTTTGCTCTACCGTTGAAGTTCCTGGTCTTATGGGATCTGCTCGGAATGGCTGTCCCACCCTAGGAGCCACCACCGGAAACGCGCTGTGGTGGGCAGGTGCTAATCTGGCTCGCCTCCAGGGTGGCAATCTCCTCGGCCCTGCCGTCTAGGGGTGTATTGGGAGTGATGGTCCCAAAGGTATGTGGGTCCTCAGTCACGCGGTGGTGTCTTGGGAGAGGCAGTCCTCAGGATATACCCCCCCCCCAGGATGGGACTGCCCGCCTCCAGGTCGAGAGGGGTTGCCAGCTCTGGGTTGGGAAATTCCTGGAGATTTGGACACAGATCCCGGGGAGGGCAGGGTTTGGGGATGGAAGGAACCTGACTGGGGTATAGTGCCATAGACTCCACCCTCCAAAGCAGCCATTTCCTCCAGGGGAACCAATCCCTGTCAACTGGAGATCAGTTGTAACTCTAGGAAATCTCCAGGCCTCACCTGGAGGCTCTAGCAACAAATAAATATACACTGCAAAAACCTTATAACAAACTAATGTGTTCTATTTATAATCATCATTTAGTAAAGTGCATAGTGTATCATTATTTCATCCTAGTCAGGTACAAATATTCATTACATTCAATAAGCAATAACATTCAGTACATACAGATGGATAACTACCAGACCATTTTGCATCAGTGTTTTAAAAGTCAAGCCCCAACCAATGTTCCCTCTAAGCCGTGGAGTCTTGTGAGCAAAAATTCCACTTTGTGAGCGACTGGCATCAAAGTTGTGAGCAAGTGACTTGGCTACTGCATAGATTAGGTTACTCTGGAGCCCTCCTTCATGAGCTAAGACAAAAATGTGTGAGCCGGAGGCTAAAAAACTGTGAGCTGGCTCACACTAACTCAGCTTAGAGGGAACACTGGCCCCAACGGGAGTTTCCAGAACCGCCCGCTTCTCCTTGCATGAAGTCTTCCAAAAAGGGGGAGAGCTTTCTTAATAGTTTTATGGATGCTTTTTTTTATTGCTGGTCCTACAAAAGACACATTATGCAGCTAACATTCATGGACGGAGTACTCCTGTCATTCTCAAAGCTTAACTCGTTGAACTGCAGTTGATGCCAGGTAGTAAAGAAGGCAGCAAACAAGTCACATCATTCTGCACAAGTGGATGTTTCCGGGTTGTCTTCAGGTGCTCCCCCCATACAGAATGCATCAAGGTACCTTCAAGGTTACCGGAGCGTGGGTTGTCATAGCCAGAGTAACTGAAACTAAACGGGGCCAATTTCTATGTCCAATGCGGGTTAACAGTGCCCTTTTTGCTACCGCTTTAACCTCTTCCAGAAGGAGAGGATCCAACAACCCTGCCGAGTCAGGCAAGAACAGGTGAGAGGCCTTCATCCTTCTTACTGTCAGCTAGCTGCCATTTTTGATGTCCACCTGTCCTTTCCTGACTGTGGCGCTACGGCGCATGCTTGCCCGCTTCCTTTGCTAGCTTGCTGTAAACAGCGATAGGGAGACGCTCCTGAAACCGTGCGAACTGGCGCTGCCAGACTGGGTTATCTGAATAACCTCGAGGAGGAGGGAGGGCTTGCGTTCCACCGTTGGTGTAACTATTTCTGCTCTCATGAGGCACGGAGACTCTCCCGCTCATTATGTAACCTCCCGCCGGGAGAATTCCCCCCCGCGCGCTTGGATTTCATTTGCTTAGCCCTTTGCAGCATCACGCTATATGAAGGGATGCACCCACCCCATTGTCATTCCTAACAATATCCCTGTAGACCATGGCAACGGACCTGTAATCTAATAAAGCCTAACGTTTCCCAGGAATCGTGTGTGGAGATTTACTTGCTGTTGTTCCTGACACTTATCAGCATCTCTCTCTTGGCTGGAGCCACCTTCGGCTTGATCTCCTTCGGCCGCTTGACTGTGGCTGACAGACACTGACCCGAGGGAAAGATGGAAGCCCCAAAATGGCTGACACAAATATAGTTGCTTGTCATTCGCGTATTGATAAGAGCCCGCTAGACTTCCAAATGATTTCCCTCAAGGCCTTCCCACAGATTTCTGAGAGGGCTGGGGACAATATGGAGCCCTGCGACATCCTGCAGTCTTATTGAGGCAGGCAGGCTCCCAAACAGCCACCCTCTGAACGTAGTTAACAAAACAGGATTTAAACCACGATCTTGCAGGCAAAGAGCAGCTAAAGTTCTGGATCTGATGTTGTCATCAGCTGTGACACTAACTCCTTAAATTATGAGCCAGTTTGGTGTCGTGGTTAAGTGCGCGGACTCTACTCTGGGAGAACCGGGTTCGATTCCCCACTCCTCCTCCACCTGCACCTGGCTGGATGACCTTAGGCAAGCCATAGTTCTGTCAGAGCTGTTCTTGAAAAAGAGCAGTTTCTGTGAAAGCTCTCTCAGCCCCACCTACCTCACAGGGTGTCTGTTGTGGGGAGGGGAAGGGAAAGGGGTTTGTCAGCAGCTCTGAGACTCCTCTGAGTAGTGAAGGACAAGGTATAAATCCAATCTCCTCTTCTCTTCTCCTTCTTATGTCTCTGGGGTCACACACATGACCAGCAGAGCTCAAATATCATGGCTTGCTGTTTGGTTGTTTACAGTGGAGAACATCTGCTTCAGGGGTCCCCAACAGGGTGCCTGTGGGTGATGTGGCAGCCATTTTGTGGCTGGTTCTGCCTCCTGCGGCAGCCATTTCGTGCCTGTGCCCACCAACGCTGCTGCGTACGAAGTCCAAAGGCGCCTGCGGGGTCAAAAAGGCTGGAGGACCCCCATCTATTTAAATGTTGTCTCGATATCTTTGGACTTGGGCTACCTATTAACCTGATTCACACTTCTCCCTCCTCAGAGCTGTCCTTTGATAACTGCGTGTTCACGATCGCACCGGTAAGTTGTCGCTCCAGGATACCCACGGCTGAGAACGTTGCTGCTTCAGGCCGTGCTAGCTGAGCAGCTGTGTGGCTGTACGCGGAGCTCACCCTCTTGCCTTGCTTCTCCCGTTTATTTATGGCCAGCATAAATCGAAGCAAACTCATTTGCGTAAAACGCAGAAAGTGCATAGCCATTCGTATGGGAATATTACAGTAAAACGCACAAAGAAGAAAGTATTTAAAAGAAGTTGTTGTTGTTCAGTCGCGCAGTCGAGTCCGACTCTTTGCGACCCCATGGACCAGATCACGCCAGGCCTTCCTCTCTTCCGCCGTCCTCTGAAGTTGGCTCAATTTCATGTTCGTTGCATCTGTGACACTGTCTAACCATCTCATCCTTTGCCGTCCCCGTCTTCTTTGACCTTCAATCTTTCCCAGCATCAGGGTCTTCTCCAGTGAGTGCTCCCTTCTCATTTGGTTGGGAACTTATAATATTCTTGGGGGGGGGGGATGCAAAGCCTAGGGAACATTTATATCCAGGGGTCATTTCGTGGAAAAACAGGTGCAGGGGATCATTTGCATAGGCCACACCCCCTGACAAAGGGCTGGCATGCAAGCATGCCTGGATTCCCTGCCTGATCAGGCAGGGAACCCAGGCATGCTTAGAATGCCTTTCTTTCCCTTCCCCAGATGGGGAAAGAAAGGCATTTAAATCCCCCCCAGGCAGGGGTGGGGTGGGGCTGCCCCGGCCCAGGGCGCCTTACTGCCAGAGCGCAGTTCCGGCGTGCCCCGGCAGGAAACGACCCCTGTTTATATTACTCCTTTATGTAATCATTGCCGATCCTAGAAGCCGCAACCAAAAATCTGGAGCGAGCGAGCCTAATTTGAGGATTAGAATCCGCCAAAAGTATATTCCTTAATTCATAATCCAGAGCTCATCCCTTTTCCTTTTATTTTCCCTTTCATTCTTTGGTCTGACCCGTTTCTTTCCACCTTGGCTTTCTTTCCCAGAAGAAAAGAGACCAGGAAGCCGCAGAGAGCCATCGGGATGCCCAGCCAGACTTCTTCACTTTCAGAGCATCGGAATGACCTCCGGCTTGCCCCCTTGCCTCCCTTATGGCCACAGCCCTCACAGCCGTTCTTCTCAAAGGACACAAGATCTCTTTTCTCCCGCCCGTGTGTCCCCCCCCCCCCCCATATCCCTCACTAGACATCTGGGGGCCAGCTAAAGAAAAGAAGTATTGCCCGCTTCATCCATTTGTGGTGTTTCTGCTCCGTCTCTGGGTGGGAGGAGAAAAGGAAGAAAGAAGTTGCTGGATACAGCTCAGAGAGGCCTTCACCTCTGTGGCAAGACTGTAAGGAGGGGCTGTGGAGAAACTGGGCAGCAGGATTTTGATAAATAACGCCCATTGTCGTCTTGTATGTATGTTGGAGCAGACAGGGAAAAAAACATAATTTTGTCACTGCAACAACAGAGCAGTATTCTGTGTCTTCTCGTCCACGTTTTTTACGTGTGTCCCCCCCAATTTGTTTTTTTTTTTTTTGCTTGGCCTTCACAAGCAAATGGGAAATTTAGAGGTCACTTCATGGATCACAAGCAACCAGGGTCGGATTAAGCATGAAGCGGAGGAAGGCACGTGCTCAGGGAACCGGGGCCAAAGGGGGCACCACAAAGTTGGGGGAAGGGCGAAAAGCTTCGTTTGCACAGTCTATTGTGTTATCACATGGATACATTTCTGTATTAAGAACATAAGAGATGCCAATGTTGGATCAGGCCAAAGGCCCATCCAGTCCAACACTTTGTATCACACAGTGGCCAGAAATACCAGAGGCCATCAGGAGGTCCACCAGTGGGGCCAGGACATTAGAAGCCCTCCCACTGTTGCCCCCCCCAAGCACCAAGAAGACAGAGCATCACTTGCCCCAGAGCCCCTATCTGTACCTTGTGGCTAATAGCCACTGATGGACCCCTGCTCCATATGCTTATCTAATTCCCTTTTGAAGCCGTCCATGCTTGTAGCCGCCACCACTTCCTGTGGCAGTGAATTCCAAGTGTTCATCACTCTTTGGGTGAAGAAGTACTTCCTTTTATCCGTTCTAACCCGACCGCTCAGCAATTTCATGGAGTGCCCACGAGTTCTTGTATTGTGAGAAAGGGAGAAAAGTACCTCTTTCTCTACCTGCTATTGCTGCAACCTGCATTGTCTATCTGGTCAGACAGGTCAGCGACTAAAACGGACGGGGGGGTCAGTGTGGAAAGGAGGGGGGCACTAAGATTGGTCAGTGCTTAGGGCCCCGGTGAGCCTGGATCCACCCCTGCAGGCAATGGAAAGTTCGGGTCATGTCAAACTCTAGCAAATGTCTTTGTTGCAGCTTAAGCGACTGGCCACTTCGTCAGGCATGTAAAGTGCCAACTTTTGCTGGGGGGGGGGGTATGTATGAGTACCAGGGTTCCCGACTCTGGGTTGGGAAATTCCTGGAGATTTGGGGGTGGAGCCTTGGGAGGGTGGGGTTTGGGGAGGGACCTTAGCGGGGTACAATGCCATAGAGCCCACCCTTAGAAGCACCCACTTTCCCCAGGGGGATTAATCACGGTCGTCTGGAGATCAGCCGTCATGCCAGGAGATCTCCTGTCTTCACCTGGAGGTTGCCGTACTTCATTTAGTGAACCTTTATACAAATGTCACGATTATCATTAACATGGAAAAAACAACAATAACCACCTTTGAAATAATCTTATACCACCCTTTTCAAAAGGGCTCATCGTTGTGTTATTATGAAACAAGACGAGTATAACTAGTATAAACGCGTTTTGTGTTCCAGCTTCTTCAGTATTCATTCCTCATTGTCTTCCTCTTGTTGCTCCGTGGTTATGTTCCTATTGTCACAATACAGCTTTTACATAGGGAGCAAGCCAGCCCCTTTTGATAAGCAAGCGCAAAATCTTCTGTTCTATTGCTGGCAAAACGCTCTCTAAAGGTACAAGCAACTGAGTCTTCACGAAGGAACTACCTTAAAAACACAGAGAACAATACACTAAATAAAGGAATCGGGGGAAAGAGAGCCTCTTAAGAAGCATTACTTCTTAGTATTCTTAGAGCATGCTTTGCCAGCCATAAAACAAAAGAAAGATGAGTGGTGTGCTCTTTATAAAAATTAGAGAACTATTTTCCTTCACAAAGACTCAGTTGCTTGTATCGTTTGAGAGCACTATGCCAGCCATGGAACAGAAGGTTTGGTACCTACGTAAGAAAAGGGACTGGCTTGCTCCTTATACAGAAGTTGAATTGCAACAATAGGTGAGTCTCAATAATATATGTTCTCTTTAACAGGAGACCGGGGTGGGGAGACCTGTTCTCCGGAGGCCAGGTCGATCAATATAGTGGAAAGGGGAGGGTAGACCTGTTCTGAATAAAAGCTGCATGAAAATCTATTTGCAATTATATAGGAGAAATACATATATCAGGATACAAGTAAATCTCAAGGTCACAGTAAATCGGTAAGCCTACATTGAGTGAGCCTATCTGACAGAAACTGGTCTCTTCAGCTCTTCATTTTGTTATCGTGCAAGAAAGAATCTCGCTTCATATTGAAGAAAATAGTAAAGTAACTCAAAAGGACCTGCTAGCAGCCGTAACATGTGTTATTAATTAGGCTTCCAGCTTTTTGATTTGTGGCTTTCAAGGAAGGTGTAGTAGTTAAGTGCGCGGACTCTAATCTGGGAGAACCGGGTTTGATTCCCCAACTCTTCCACTTGCATCTGGCTGGATGACCTTGGGCAAGCCGCAGCTCTGATAAGAGCCAAAGGAGCCGTTTCTGTCAGAGCTCTCTGAGCCCCAAAGAGTTTGTAAGCCGCTCTGAAACACCTTTGGGTAGTGAAGGGCGGGGTAGAAATCCAATCTCTTCTTCTTCTGTAATTTTTTCACCCATGTCTTTTTGGGAATAGTCACTGGATTTACTTGTATCTTGATGTATGTAGCTCACCAAGTAGAATTTCTGCTCACAGGACTCCACAGTTTAGGGGGAGCATTGATGTGGAGGAGTGTTCTCTCTAAGCTGAGTCAGTGTGAGCCAGCTCACAGTTTTTTTAGCCTCCGGCTCACAAATTTCTGTCTTAGCTCGGGAAGGAGGGCTCCGGACAGGCCTGTAGCTACAGTGGGGCATTTCGGGGCCTGGCCCCCTAACTTCCATCCAGCCCCCAGCCCCCCTGGCTCTCTGGGCCACCTGGAGGACTCCCCACCACCGCCCCTTCCCCAAGCGTGGCTTGCCTCCCCAGGTAGGCAAGCAGAGTGCGAATGCCACAAAAGTGAGTTTTAAAATTTTTATTTTGCAACATCAGTGCCCCCTAACTTATTTAAAAGCCCCCTAAATGACAAAATCCTGGCTAGGGGCCTGGCTTCGGAGCAGTGTTCCCTCTAAGATGAGTTACTGTGAGCTAGCCCACAGTTCTTTAGCCTCTGTCTCACACATTTCTGTCTTCGCTCAGGAAGTATGGGGCTCCAGGGCAAACTAACTTATGCAGCAGCCAAATGGCTGGCTCACAACTTTAATGCCACTGGCTCACAAAGTAGGATTTCTGCTCACAAGGGTCCACAGCTTAGAGGGAGAATTGCTCCGGAGCAGACTAAATTATGCAGGAGGCAAATCGCCCGTTCACAACTTTGACGCCAGGAGCTCACAAAGTGGAATTCTGGCTCACCAGACTCCGCAGCTCAGAGGGAGCCTTGCTGCCCCCCTGGATCTATCTGGCACGAATGTCGCGATCCGGCGATTTGGCTGCTGCATAAAGCAGTTTGCTCCGGACTCCCTCCTTCCCGAGCTAAGACAAAGGGTCTGTGAGCCGGAGGCTTAAGAAACGGCGAGCTGGCTCACCCCGACTCCGCTTAGGGGGAACACGCTGCCCACGGGGACCGTCTTCCCACCAGTGTCCCCTCTAAGCTGAGTGTGAGTTAGCTCACAGGTTTTTAGCCTCCAGCTCACACATTTTTGTCTTGGCTCAGGCAGGATGGCTCCAGAGCAAACTAATTTATGCAGTGGACAAACTGCTTGCTCACATCTTTTTTTTTTAAATAATACTTTTTATTGGGTTTTCCACAATAATGCATATTCACCAACATTTAATACATATATACTTGTATTTGATTTCTTTTACTTCAAATAAATTGTTGTTGTTCAGTCACACAGTCAAGTCCGACTCTTCGCGACCCCATGGACTAGATCCCGCCAGGCCCTCCTGTCTTCCACCGTCCTCTGAAGTTTGCTCAATTTCATGTTTGTTGCATCTATGACACTGTCTAACCATCTTATCCTTTGCCGTCCCCGTCTTCTTTGACCTTCAGTCTTTCCCAGCATCAGGGTCTTCTCCTCCAGTGAGTGCTCCCTTCTCATTGGGTGGCCAAAGTCTTTGAGCTTCAGCTTCAGGATCTGGCCTTCCAGGGAACAGTCAGGGTTGATTTCTTTTAGGATTGACTGATTTGATCTCCTTGCAGTCCAAGGGACTCTCAAGAGTCTTCTCCAGCACCACAGTTCAAAAGAATCTATTCTTCGGCGCTCGGCCTTCCTTATAGTCCAACTCTCGCAGCCCTACATGACTACTGGGAAGACCATTGCTTTGACCATGCGGACTTTTGTTGGCAGGGTGGTGTCTCTGCTTTTTATCATGCTGTCTAGGTTCGCCATCGCTTTCCTCCCAAGGAGCAGGCGTCTTTTAATTTCATGGCTGCTGTCACAGTCTGCGGTGATCTGGGATCCCAGGAACGTGAAGTCTGTCACCACTTCCACAGCTTCCCCTTCTATTTGCCAAGGAGTGATGGGGCCGGATGCCATGATCTTAGTTTCTACATATTTATCAAAATGCCTACTACACACATCCACTATAATAGCCACTTTTAAGATGTCCTCTTTCTGCTCCCTCTTCACCTTAAATCCGCTCGCTCACATCTGTAATGCTCACCAAGTCGGATTTCTGCTCACCAGACTCCGCAGCTCGGAGGGAGCCTCGCTTCCCGCCCGCTCCTGAATGACGGGCCGCTCTCTCGCTCTCTGCACTTTGCACATGTGCAGAGAGCC
>NW_015166600.1:45461-52561 GCF_001447785.1 Gekko japonicus | reverse complement strand
GAGAGAAGAGGGCTACCCCTTATCTTCTCCCACCGAATCCTCCTTCTTCTTATCCATCATTTCTTTTAATACAAAACTTAATAGGTAACGTTTTCTTTAACTATCCTCATCATATATTCAGCTTTATAGGTAACAATTTCTTTAAGTACTAACATCATCTATTCAACTATTTCCGAAATATATTCTTAATAATTATCAAAACAAAATAGATAATTCTTAACATCCCAGTGTTTCTCTAAGTATTCTTTAAAGTCCATCCAATCTGAAAAAAAATCTTCTTTATTATTAAGTTTTCTTGTCAATTTGTCCATTTCCACCATAAAAAGCAGCTTTTTTATCCATTCCCAAATCTCAGGTGTTCGTTCTTGTTTCCAACACTGAGCATAAGTCATTCTAGCTCAAGCAGTGGATTTTTGACCTACTGTTGCAAGAGAAACAATTGATGAGAAACTAAAAGAGTTACAAACTAAAAAGAGAAAACGGTAGAAGTGATAGTTTTATATCTTAAATCTTCATTCTTTAAAAACAGATTACTTGTATTCTAATTTCTGACTTGATTATTACTGCAGTTTCAAAACTATAAGTTTCATAATGTGGCTTCAGATAAACCATTTTAGATAGAACATTTATATAATGTTTAGTGTACCTTTAAAACAATAACAAAAATGTAATGTCATTTGTTAGCATTCAGAGTTTACTTGAATTGAAGTTTGTATCGTGGTGTAATTTTGGTGCCATTGCAAAACAGATGTTGCTGCAGCTAATGTTGAAAGAAGCTGATATTAAATCTCTTTGACAAATATTTTTGCAGTTGAGACTTGTGTAGTTGTAGAGTGGAACATTTCATTAAGCCTTTCATTAATGCAACACAACCTATTCATTTTTTAACTTGTGATGATATTTGAATGGTGGTCAGGGAAATTGACAAATGTTGGTCAGGGAAGTCAGGGAAATGAAAAATAAAATTTTAGTGGCAACCCTGCATGAAATGTGAGAGACCATAAGATCATCAACTGTAAGTCCACATCCTTCAAGGAGTCCGACAGCTGTGTTTTTTTTGGTACTAGGGCCTTGACAACATCATTCCTGTCTGTCAGGGCAGTGCAGTCTTGGATGTACACTGTGTCCATGTTGCAGTCGCCTTCCTGAGGCGGACCAGATCATTTCCTAGTCAGTACCTAGAGGGATGACTTTAATGGATGCTGTCTTGGGTTTCACGATGAAGATGGTGAGGTTAAAGAAGGGTTGGAGTGCTGACCATTTGTGGTATACAGCCCCTCGTGCCCTAACTTCTCCCCTTGGTGCACACTGCCAACTAGAGATGGCACTGCCACCAGTTTAAACAACTACCAAATGGCCCAGGACCGGGCTGGTATACCTGTATTTAAGCCTAATGCACTGTCTTTTAGCCCAGCACCCTTTAATCGTATTTAAGATGAAGTTGGGCCCATTTCCGTGCCCCTCAATTCAGGCATAAGGCACTTGGGTATAGACTCAAAGCACGGGGCCTGTTAAATTCAGGTTTACATTTTGGCTCTTTGGATCTCAGTTCCACAGGATGTCTCTAGTACATTCCATTTACTCATCAGAGCCGTAAATAGGCCACTAGGCCTGTATCAGAAGGCAGATTTATAGTAAACGGCTGTTCCAGGACCTCCCGGAACAATCTGCCAATTGCTGACACTTTTAGATGAAGGCACTACTTCTAGATGAAGGCACTAACTCAACACCTTCTACCTCTTGAGGTATTCTGACCATCCACACCTTTGTGGCACCTGGTTGCCTGTCTTCTCAGGCAAACATTGCTCTCCAGGTATCTCTTCTAGTCCATTTGCCATCACTGGAATATTCTCAGACATTCTTCCTTCATAGCAGGAGGGTATCTTCTTTTTGGAGGGTGGAGGAACATTTTAGGACTTTAGGCAACACAGTGACGAAATCTTCTGTCCTTGAACCCCATCATCTCCAGGAATTATTCCAGTTCCTGGTGGTTATGTTGTTCAGGGAAATTAATCACCTTTTGCGCTACCGAAATGGCGCATATCTCCCTTCCACAATTACATGGTACTCAGACAAGCTCTTCATGAAACCTGATAGGGCAATTTTTAGCCTTAAATTATGACCTGGGCAGACCATTGAATTGTTCTCGCTCCAGTCTGGCAACATCTTTTATCTAGCCACTGTCTGCACTGTGTCTCCCAGAAATAAATATTGAAAAATAAAAAGTAGTGTGTTTTAAAATATTTCCTTTAACCCAGTTCTGCTAGGTGACATCCCCCAAATGGAGTTTGTTGTTGTTGTTCAGTCGCACAGTCGAGTCCGACTCTTCGCGACCCCATGGACAAGATCTCGCCAGGCCTTCCTGTCTTCCGCCATCCTCTGAAGTTTGCTCAATTTCATGTTCGTTGCATCTATGACACTGTCTAACCTTTGCCGTCCCCGTCTTCTTTGACCTTAAATCTTTCCCAGCATCAGGGTCTTCTCCAGTGAGTGCTCCCTTCTCATTTGGAGTTTAGTCATGAAATTTTGTTGGTGGGCACAAGATGGAAACTGACACTGGAACTCTTTTTAAAAAAAACCCACCTAGTTACTAGAGGGGTATCCACCATCTGTGTAAATCCATAGGGTTGGATTGAGAATTTCCATGGGTGGAAGGATGGATACAAGAAAGTTGCACCCCGTGGGTGGAAATCCTTGTTCCTGGAGAAATGGCTAATCTGGGTTAAAAAGCCTTGGAAAATCCCTTGACTAGAACACTGAAAATATAATTGTGTTTATTTTGTATTTGGATGGCCCTGTATGTCTCTGTTCTTGATAGGGCTTCTTGTGTAAGAGATCAGAACAACCAGGCCACCTTATCTTTGAAATCCATATGCCAAGCCCCTCTGAGAGAAAACAAGTGAATTTTAAGTGCCGTACATAGGGGTGGTTTTTTGGAGCTGTTAGGATCCGCTGTGTACGATAAATCTGTCTTAGTTTGTAGATTGTCAGTCCGATAGACAATAATAGTTCTGTCAACTCCTTCTGGCATGGAAATCCAGCAGCAAGCTAATGCAAGCTTGTGTGTGTACCTTTTATTTCTGCTCAGGATTTTCCTAAGACGTTCTCAGGCAATGTGTGTGTACAACAGCTGTTGAAGGAATTTCAGACATTCAACTGCATTCTGTTCCCCTTTCCCCATCCGAAAGAAGCTGAGGGGATGAGCTTTCATTGCGGTGGCTCAGTATTCTCAAATGTTTCATTCAAAAAAGAGTAATAGCAAGGTTTTGTGGAAGAAATGATCAATAGCAATTATATATGTTAGCCGGTCTTAAAAATGTTTGCCGCCGTTGGTTGGCTCCTGTCCCTCTTAGCCATTGGTTGGGCTGCTGTGATGTCATGCACTGTTCCTGAACATTTGAACTAGTGGCAGGAAACCACCCACAGTATTCACTGAAATGCATGGTCTTTTCACCAGTATGCCATCAAAAAAAGAGATGAGGTTGTCCTATATTTGCATACAGCTTGCAGCTGTGTCCAATAATCTTTTGTTTGTGTAACATTTTTAAGGAGGCCGTCTTATATTCAGGGTCATCTTTCTAGAAAATAGGGTAGCTGCATATTTAAAATAGGGCTCTTTTCAACAGGTGTCGTCCTCACGGACTTTCCCACAGTCACTCCTCACGCCTAATGGATTCCTCTGCTTTCTTCTCATACAGCAGCCTTTGTTGTTTTATGCTGCAGAACTGATGTTATGATTGACAGTGTGTGATTTCAGAGATATTTGTAGCCAGAGGCAGGGTGTAGGGTCAGAGTAGACTAGGACCCTGAGTAAGAATAGGCCAAAGGCAGAGCTTGACAATCTAGCATGCCATGAGTAGATAAGATCGGAAAAAGGGACAAAACCCCAACCCTATACAGGAAAGGTAACCAAAAGGTTGAGGGAGGGAAAATCAAATATGGCTAAATATGCAGTGCTAATATAAAAATATACAATATATATTTATGCATAGGAAATATTAAAATCACAATAAAACCCACATTATCTATGGTTCTGCATATAAGTACAGTTTGGTGTCGTGGTTAAGTGCGCAGACTCTAATCTGGGAGAACCGGGTTTGATTCCCCACTCCTCCACTTGCACCTGGCTGGACGACCTTGGGCAAGCCGTAGTTCTGATAAGAGCTGTCCTTGAAAAAGAGCAGTTTCTGTCAAGAGCTCTCTCAGCCCCACCTACCTCACAGGGTGTCTGTTGTGGGGAGGGGAAGGGAAAGGAGTTTGTAAGCCGCTCTGAGACACCTTTGGGTAGTGAAGGGCAGGGTATTAATCCAATCTCTTCCTCTTCCTCTTCTTCTACCTATACCCAAAACCAGGACAAATTATAGAATATATACATACATCTTAAAAGGTACAAAATATTTCCAAATACAAGAACCAAACCTGTTTCAGCTTCTAACAGTGTGATCCTATGCCGGGTTACTTCAGGTTAGATGAGTTGATTTCAGTGGACTTAAGAGTAGTTCTGCACAGGAATTGCACAGCTAGTGGTCTGTCTGTGGAGTCAGAACCTATACGAGAATCAGGTTGGAGAAGAAAGAGGTAATGAACTTGGTCTTTTTTTCCGTATTTTTGTGTGTGTATGTGTGTGTGCGCGTGCACCTGGAAATCATGGGGACCTTTGGTGACTGTGTGTGCACATGGAAGTCACGACAACCTCTAGTGTCTGACCCCTACTTGGGGGCCTGGAGGATATTCAGAGAGGTGGCTGAATAAAGCCTGCCCCCGCCTCCCGACTGCTGGTATTCCAAGGAGGTCTCCCATCCAAGTACTCAACAGAGTCGAACCTGCTTAGCTTCTGAGATGTGACGAGATTGGACTTGTTTGGGCTATCTAGATCAGGGCATGAGGTTGGTCTTGATCAAGATCCGGTGTGAGGCTGCAGTTCAGTTAGCTGAGGAGGTTGCAGTGGACAACTGATGTCTTACCCCCACCTGGGATGAATCGTTGTTGGGTAACAGTTAGCTTGGGTGTCCCAACAGGGACTTCCTCCTCAGATGCTGAGTGGGCTCAGATGAATATATTTGACAATGAATTTTGTTGTATGTCTTGGTCATATCAGGCTTTTGCTTTATATAGCACATGCTTGGCGTTTTTTGTTGCATAGGTGCCAGTTGTTCATCGTTAAGTTCCAGTGGCTATAAAGACTGATAATAGTTGCAAATGTTCCACTTTCTTCTTCTGGTTTGCAAGGGAACAGAGGGAAAGTCAGATACTTATTTCTGTTTTTCTATTTCACTTTTACCAGAAAATGTTGTAGTGCTGTATCTAATGAGAAATTTAAAAACAAAACCCAACTAGCAATTATGCTGAAATCACACTGACAAAATGAAGCAGAACTTGGCCCCAAGGCAGAGGATAAGAAGGGCAACTGGTCGAGTCTGTGTTTCTGAAGACCAACCATCTGTGGAAGGCCAGCAGAGACGGGACCAAACAGATCGCTTGAGTAAGAGGAGAGATGCCAGCGTTCCCGGTGGTTGCTTGGAAAAGTCTTGGAACGAGTTGGCACCTGGTGTGGGTGCTCCAGTTTCAGGAAGGTGTGCTAACCGTGGAATCCTAAGCAAAGTCAACACCCTTCTAAGTCCATGGATCTCAGTAGTCTTGGAAGGGAGCAATTCTGCTGCAGATTGGACTGGAAGACTCTGAGGGTGGGCAGAGTAGCAGGACCGTCGCTTCTTGCCAGCTCTCTGCCAGCCACTTGACACAGAGAAGCACCCTCAGTCATCTTCACACAACAGGTGGAGAAAGTCTGAGATATATTGATGTGTTTTGGACCAGCAGGCCTTTTCCACAATGGGTGGTGAGAAGATTCGCAGTAGAAGACCAGAAACAGTCTCTATCTGAGTGGTGAGAACTTAGAATTTCAGAGGCAAGTGTCTTTGGGAGTCTACAACCACCTTTAAAAACGTCACCGGTTGCTCTCTGCAGCTGACGTTTGTTTTATCCCTTTTCACTGCTCTGCATTATCTCCCAGATGATGGTTTGTTTGTATTTTGATGTGTGCGATGCCAAGTCTTGGGGCGAAGAGCGCAGAATTGGGGATCTGCCCCAGGTGTTGAAACGGCGACGTATAACACTGCAGATGCAGTCACGAACAATACAGCGGTGACACTGTGATGTGCTTGTTAGAACACAGCTGCCCATTAGCCCCTCACAGAGCTATTTTTGAGCCTTCTGCCCTGTTTCCATTTGGGGAATCGGAAGGAGTAGCCGCCTCTCTCCTCTGCACTGATCCAGAATGCTGCAGGTTGGATGCAGTCCCAGGCAGAGTGGGAAGGCAGCCACCTTCTCCTCCAAGGTGACAGCAACGCAAACGTTTCTTCTGCAGTGCCGTCCTCCGCAGGATCCGAGTCTTGTGAGCTGCGTCACTCGGCAGCCCTCGTCCAACAATGGCTAACAGCTCGTGGCTTTAGGGGAGGCTTTTCCACTGCAGCTTATTTGGAGGGATGGCTTTCCCCCCCCCCCCCCCCCCCGCTGGGTTGTACGCATCTGCTGTGCAAGCCCATTAGGGGGCTTCAGTCAGGTGTTGATGAAACAGAAAATCTTCACCGTTCCCTCCGTATCCCTGTGTAATTGGTGAGCCCAGGGAGCCAAAAGCGAGCTGTGTGCTGGCCAACTTGGATACCCCAAGGCTTGCCCAGCTGCCAGCTGTTGGAGGAGGCAGAGGGCTATTTTATTGTATTTCTTTAAATATATATATATATATATTTTATTTTGGGGAGAAACAAGTAATATAAAGGAAAACACAAAAGGTAAATCCTCCGGTATATATAATTCTATCTTGGTCATGGACTCCCCTGAACATTCCAACACGCTCCAAAATCAGCTCGCTCTCTGATCTGTCATTCAAAGGGTCTCCCTACCCACTGGCTGCTTTGCCTGAGTCCTGCCTCCAACATTCTAAACAGTGTGCTGTTCCTCCCCCCCCCCACAGCCCGTCAGACCTCATGGACTCCCCTGAACATTCCAACACGCTCCAAAATCAGCTCGCTCTCTGATCTGTCATTCAAAGGGTCTCCCTACCCACTGGCTGCTTTGCCTGAGTCCTGCCTCCAACATTCTAA
>NW_015166600.1:45220-45430 GCF_001447785.1 Gekko japonicus | reverse complement strand
CAAATCTCCAAGTGAGGGCTAAAGATCACTCAGAATTACAACTGCTTTCCAGATAGCAGAGATCAGTTCCCCTGGAGAAAATGGTGGACTCTGTGTCCTTATATCCTGCTGAGATGGCCCTTGCATGACAGCCAATGTGACGTAGCAGTCAGGGCTTCAGCTGTTAAAACTGATGTTCAGATGACCCAGATCAGTTCTCTTGGAGACAAT
>NW_015166600.1:44892-45159 GCF_001447785.1 Gekko japonicus | reverse complement strand
CCCAAAATCCTGCCCTCCCCAGGCTCTACCCCTCAAATCTACAGGTATTTCTCAACCCAGAGTTGACAACCGTGTAATCAGCTATGGTACCACTTTCCAGACCCTTGGAAACCAGAAAACGTGGCACTGGAGGAGGTGCTTTTCTACCTTAGCTGTGACTGCATAGCCCCAAATTAACATAAGCCAACCTCCAGGCAGCACCTGGAGATCTCCAGCTATTAAAACTGATGTCCAGATGACCAAGATCAGTTCTCCTGGAGACACTGG
>NW_015166600.1:43269-43433 GCF_001447785.1 Gekko japonicus | reverse complement strand
AGTGCAGCACTTTAACAGCATCATCTTTTAAGACTTTGAATAGCTCAGCTGGGATACCATCACCTCCATTAGCTTTGTTGTTAGTAATGCTTTCTAAGGCCCATTTAACTTCACATTCCAGGATGTCTGGCTCGAGGTCAGTGATTATACCGTCGTGGTTGTCA
>NW_015166600.1:29352-43199 GCF_001447785.1 Gekko japonicus | reverse complement strand
GTTAGGTCTCTACTGTTTTTGTCCTTTATCATGGCCAGCTTTGCATGGAACGCTCCCTTGATTTCTCCAATTTTCTTGAAGAGGTCTCTAGTCCTTCCCATTCTATTGTTTTCCTCTTTTACTTTGCATTGTTCATTCAGGAAGGCCTCCTTTCAGTGAACTAAAGTGGACAGGAATGGGCGAATTTAACTCAGAAGACCATTATATCTACTACTGTGGCCAGGAATCTCGTAGAAAAAATGGTGTGGCCTTTATAGTCAACAAGAGAGTGCAAAAGGCAGTACTGGGATACAATCTCAAAAATGACAGAATGATTTCTGTCCGATTCCAAGGCAAACCATTCAACATCACAGTAATTCAAGTGTATGCCCCAACCACTGATGCAGAAGAGGCTGAAGTGGACCGGTTCTATGAAGACCTACAACACCTCATAGAACTAACACCAAAAAACGGTGTCCTCATCATCATAGGGGATTGGGATGCTAAAGTAGGAAGTCAAAAGGTAACCGGAATAACAGACAAGTTTGGCCTTGGAAAGCCAAAGGTTAACAGAGTTTTGTCAAGAGAACACACTGGTCATAGCGAACACCCTTTTCCAACAACCTAAGAGGCGACTCTACACATGGACATCACCAGATGGGCAACACCGCAATCAGATTGACTATATAATTTGCAGTCAAAGATGGAGAAGCTCTATTCAGTCAGTAAAAACAAGACCTGGAGCTGACTGTGGTTCAGATCATGAGCTACTCATTGCAAAATTCAGACTTAAACTGAAGAAAATTGGGAAAACCACTAGGCCATTCAGGTTTGACCTAGATCGCATCCCTGATGAATATACAGTAGAGGTGAAGAATAGATTCAAGGGTCTGGATTTGATAGATAGAGTGCCTGAAGAACTATGGACGGAGGTTCGTGACATTGTACAGGAGGCAGCAATCACCACCATCCCAAAGAAAAAGAAATGCAAGAAAGCAAAGTGGCTGTCTGGTGAGGCTTTACAAATAGCAGAGGAAAGAAGGAAAGCGAAAGGCCTTATAGCTAAGCAGAAGGAAAGAAATATGGCTTGCCTCCCTTCATTTTCCTCTTCTCTCTGCCGCCCCACCAGGCACAGTCGGGACACTCATCTGGAGCTTCCTTCTAGATCTCGTTGTATTTCTTCCCACAACGAGCATTACTCCTAGTAGTAATTATATAACACAGCGAAAAACAGAAGGTGTTTTCTCCCCAACAACCCCCTTAATTATAAAATTAACTTTTGTTAAGATAACATTTATACTCAACCTTCAACATTCAGAACTACTTCTCATTCTGCTTCTTCACTGCGATATAATTATATACAAGATTTTAAACTACTTCTCATTCTAGATTTGTCTCCTGCTTTCATATGAATAACACACACTCCGTCTCTCCTCAGATTTCATAACTGATCTGTTTCTCAAATAAGTTGTTCGTTTTGCCATCACTGCATACTCAGCAAGTTTGTTTTCCCACTCTTCTAATCTTGGGCAAATATCTGTTTTCCATTTTGGTGCATAAATAATTCCAGCCGCTGTCTAAATATCTCTTCCAATTTTTTTGGTAAATTGTTAGGCATTTTCTGTGCTGCCTTCCTATCCAGCTTAGGGTCCCCAAAGTGGCAAACAATCATAAATATTTCAACAAGCTTTCAAAGTACATAGTATAAAAACAATAAAAGGTTATGATTAAAGCAGATACACAGAAGGGTGGGTCAGTGAGAGAATGCCAGTCGAAACAGTGAGTCATCACTGTCTACCAGAAGACAATGATAGACAGGGGTTGGACAGATCTCCCTTTGGAGGAAACGGAATCATTTTGATGCCATGACCAAGAAGGCTCTTCCTTGGGTGCCACCCATTTATAGCCTCAGACTGCAGTGGCACCCAAAGAAGGGCCCCGCAGATGACCAGTAGTAGTAGTAGGAGACTGGATTTATACCCCACCCTTCACTACCCAAAGGTGTCTCAGAGCGGCTTACAGTCTCCTTTGGGCAAAACTCTTATGATTTTTTTTTTTGCCTTCAAAACCATACAGCTTGCCCAAGAACTAGAGCATCACCCCCTGAAGGTGCCACTGCAATGATGTCTCTTCCAGGTAACATCATCATATCAGGGGTGTCACCCGGTGATGTCCCTGTTTGGGTGTGGGGCTTCTCCCATCGGCTGGGGGCTGGGAACCCCAATGACCAGAGCGGTCGGGTATGCACATACGGGCTATGTGGCTCTAAGACACATTGCAGCTCTGAAAAATATGTGCCTTTGAGCTCAAATGTTGCTGTGTCTGCTTTTTCCTGAGAGCGTATTCCTGAATTGAGTACCGTCATCCTTTAGATCTAATTTTGGCATTCCCTCATTAAACTGTAGTGTGGAAACCACACTCCCTATTTTCTGCTTGAAGAGTTACCTGGATCTCACAGATATCAGTTGCGATAGTGAATATGTGGGTGTGGAAATTATGGCACTTCTCAATGCATCTTAAAGGAAGAGGGCCCGTTAACCTGGGATGACTCTCTACAGATTCCCCCAATCTTACTATTGCATCGCATGAGAATTCAGCAGCATGTGAGTGGCACCATTAAGAGGGCTGGATCATCAAGAGCGCCTTCTGCAGCATATCTGCCCCTCAGGATACATTCCTAAAGGCAAAGGTAGCCACTCTTTGAAAGTTCCATTCTTTGGTATATTGTTTTTAGTTATTCAGGTTCTGGGGTCGAGGAGGTTTGCAAGAATCCGGTGGTCCTGAGTAATTTAAACCACAGCTCTTGCAAGAAGAGGGAAAAAATGGGGAAGACCAACAAGCATTTGTTGAAATGTTTATTTTGCTTGGTAGATCTCTTCTGAGGGGTGACATGATTGAGGTTTATAAGATTATGCATGGGAAAGAGCAGGTAGAGAAAGAGATACTTTTCTCCCTTTCTCACAATACAAGAACTCGTGGGCACTCCATGAGATTGCTGAGCGGTCGGGTAATAACGGATAAAAGGAAGTACTTCTTCACACAAAGAGTGACTAACACATGGAATTCACTGCCACAGGAAGTGGTGGCGGCTACAAGCATGGACGGCTTCAAAAGGGAATTAGATAAGCACATGGAGCAGAGGTCCATCAGTGGCTATTAGCCACAAGGTATAGATAGGGGCTCTGGGGCAAGTGATGCTCTGTCATCTTGGTGCTTGGGGGGGGGTCAACAGTGGGAGGGCTTCTAATGTCCTGGCCCCACTGGTGGACCTCCTGATGGCACTGGTATTTCTGGCCACTGTGTGACACAGTGTTGGATGGGATGGGTCTTTGGCCTGATCCAGCATTGGCATCTCTTATGTTCTTATGTCTCCCAGTGTTTCCTCCAAAATATTCCCTGTCGCATCATAGCAATCTAGGAAGCATCCGAAGGAGACATTGCTTGCTAATCATATCGTGTCGTGTGAAGATGCTCCACACAAGAATGAGAGTAAGGGGTGAACTGGCCTTCAGCCAGGCAGCTTTCCACTCGTCATTCTGGTCTCTGAAGAGACGCCCATTCTTTCCCCCCTTCCCCCTGCCTTGACCCATCCTTTCTTCAGGTGCTCCGGGAGTCTGCTGAAGGCTGCACATCATCCTAAAGAAGGGGAGGTGGCCACGGTTCAGTGGTAGAGCATCTGCTTGGCATGCAGAAGGTCCCAGGTTCAATCCCCAGCATCTTCAGTTAAAAGGGTCAGATAGTAGGTGATGTGAAAGGCCTCTGCCTGAAACACTGGAGAGCTGCTACTAGTTTGAGTAGATGATACTGACCTTGTGTGTTTGTGTGTGTGAGTGTGAGTGAGGTTTCTAATAATTCCTGATAACTAGGGTTGCCAGCTCCAGGTTGGGAAATTCCTGGGGAGTGCGGGGTTAGGGGAGGGGAGCGACTCCATCAGGGTATAATGCCATAGAGTCCACCCTCCAAAGCAGCCATTTTCTCCAGGGAAACTGATCATGGTCGTCTGGAAAGAAGTTGTAATTCTGAGTGATCTTGGAGGTTGGCGACCCTACTTATAGTGGGGGATTGGTCCTGTGGTGCCCTGCAGACAAGATCACAAGTGTTTTTCCTACAAATATTTCCCCTGCATCAGTGCTGATATTGCCGTAATTAATTTATGCTTTGCATGACTCTTACCTTGAACCTTCTGCAGATGGTTTATTAAAATCACTCAAGAACAGTTCTCAATTCAGCAGATAGGAAAATCAACAGCCATAAATAAACCAGCCCCTAAAGCCATCAAAATAAACCGTGTCCCTCTGCTTTAGAGGCCCAGGACTGCCGCAGCAAAGAGTGTTTTCTGGGGCGGCCTGGTCCTTATGGAAGGGGCTGATCGCTGAAATATCCATTTTAGGTGGCAGCACGAGGCTGGATGGTTTAGATGGGCTTTTTCCTGATTTGCTTTTAATGATGTTACTGTTTGTAATATGTTGGGTTTCAGGTCAGCTTTCCAAAGAGAACGTGCCGTGGGAAAGGAGGCTCTCTCTGGTGGCCTCCTACGGTTGCCAAGTCCAAAGCTGCACTGGAGCGGGGGACTCCAGTGTTGCTTCGGGAGTGTGCACGCGCGCTGCAGCCCCGTCACCCGGAAGTGACGCGACCACGCCGGGCACGCTGGGGGCAGTGCCACGACCATCCGAGGGAAAACCATCGAGTTTTCCCTCGGATGACCGTGGCCCCGCCCCCAGCGTGCCCGGCGTGGTCGCGTCACTTCCTGGTGACGTGCACGTAAGGGTGGCGTTTCCCCCCGGGGCCCGATCCGGCGGCAGGGAACGGGCCTCTGGGGTGGGGGTTTCCCCGCTCCCCGGGGGGACTTGGCAAGCCTATGGCCTCCCGTACCCTACCTCAACGGGGGTGGGAAGATTCCCAGAGCAAGGCCTCTTCAGCCAACCAGACCGATGGGGGGGAGTCTGTCGTGATCATGTCCACTGGTGTTCCAGTCTCCCACGAAGACTCTAGGGATTTGTGGGTGGTTTTCACGTGAGTCTGGGGTGATCCGATGTGGTCATTAGAAAAAGACCAGTTGCCTTTCTCCTCTTGTTTTCATGTTCAGGCTCTAACCCTAAGGCAGATGGGGCTACTGCGGTCAGTTATGGTGGCTTAAGTACGTCACAGGCCTCAGGGCTATTTTTGGGCAGGAACGCACAGGAACGGAGTTCCGGCTGGCTCCCAAGTTGGCCACACCCAGCAGGAACTCATTAGCATAATAGGCCACACCCAACAGCAGGAACTCATTAGGATTGGCTGCATTAGGGGTGTGTGGCCTAACATGCAAAGGAGTTCCTGCAACAAAAAAGCCCTAGGTTTTGACCACAAACAAGGTAAACAGAATAAGAAGCTAAAGGTGGGTGTGGCTGGATGACCACGCTTCTGGTAACATGGGGGTGTGGCCTAATATGCTAATGAGCTGTGCAGTCAGGGTGTGTGTGGCCTATTATGCTAATGAGTTCCTGCTGGACTTTTTCTACCAAAAAAGCCCTGACAGGCCTGATTTCAGGCATCTGTGTTTAATCTTCTGTCTTGGCACGCTGGCCTACTGGGGGAGCTTCTGCTTGACTGTAGGTCATGTTGACACCACTGGGTATCCTGGGATAATGTGTTCCCTCCATTTCTGTGTGTTTACATGTTCCGTGAGAGAACTGGAGCATGAAAGCCCAACCAGCGTGGCAAAACTGAAGCTCCCTTCTTTCATCTGTGTTTCCTGAGGTTCTGTCTCTTTGCCATGCCAGTGGTTCCCTGAATGACACAGCATTCCTTGTCCGTGGGGACTGGATTTGTAGCCAGATACCAGCCCTAAGAAGGGCTGTGGTGGCTCAAGTGGTTAAGACGCTGAACTACAGGCTGTGGAAGGTCGGTAGTTTAGCAGTTCGAGACCCCGGGTGCCGCATGATGGAGTGAGCTCCCGTCTCTAGTTCCAGCTCCTGCCAACCTAGCAGTTCGAAAGCAAGAAATTGCAAGTAGATAAATAGGTACCACTTCGGTGGGAAGGTCACAGCGTTCCGTGCGCCTTGGTTTTTAGTCATGCCAGCCACATGACCACGGAAACGTCTTCGAACAGCGCTGGCTCTTCGGCTTTGAAACGGAGATGAGCACCGCAACCCTAGAGTCGGACTCGACTGGCTTTCGAGCAAGGGAGACCTTTACCTTTACCTTACCAGCCCTAAGAGAGCCTTGGGATTTTTAAGTTTATTTTTTTTAAGCGCTTAGCATCTTGCGATTTCTGGCACACTCATCTTTTTGAGCTCCTTTGGTGGCAAGGAGGGTTGGTAGTGTCTAAAAGCCTGGCTGCATCGTTTGCACCAGAAAAGACTGCAGGGTCTTTCCTTAATAATATTCTAGTTTTATTACTCACCAGGCCTTGTTTCAGTAATCCAGCAAAAACCTTGGCAGGGAGAGGTGAAACGGGGTCAAGTGACTGATGGAGAACTCTCAGGCTGTGGACTGTTAATTTTAGGTGATGACGGAGTTATTGTAAGAGAACCTCAGAAACCCAAGTTTAGCATTATTTCAAGCAGGAAAATAAATTCCCCAGGTTTTGTAGGATTCCTTTGGAAACTGAATATGTCAGATGCAATGTTCCCTCCAAGCTGTGCGGTCTTGTGAGCAAAAATTCTACTTTGTGAGCTACTGCCATTAAAGTTGTGAGCAAGCAGTTTGGCTGCTGCACGAATTAGTTTCTTCTGGAGCCATCCTTCCTGAGCTAACACAAAAATCTGTGATCTGGAGGCTAGACAACTGTGAGCTAGCTCACACTAACTCAGCTTAGAGGGAACACTGGTCAGATGAAATAAAATGGAAGTTACCAGTCCATACATATAGTTGGAGTGTGGGAAGGGAATTAGCATACAGCATAATGACGATATTTAACAGATGCGAAGACCAAACAGGAATAACAAGCTTAGCTTACCATTTGTTTGGGTTTACTTCTGGGGGGGAAACATAGTGAAGGAAATAAATATGTCAGAATTGGAGATTGATGAGCAGATGTATCCTTAGCTGTGGAATGCTGAGGGTAATTCACTGAGACCCTGCCATTGCATTCCATCCATCCCCTCTCAAGCATGTAGACAACTTTACAGCATCTTCTTCTTTGAAGTTGGGGCTATTGGCTGTGTAGACTTATCTCCCCTGTCCCCAGACCAGAGAAATACTTTCCAATCTACCATACCAGATTACATAACGTTCTACTATTCATTACATTACATTACAATCTACTATCCTAATCTATTATTCCAAATAAGAAATAAAATAAAGAGGAAATATGACTCTTTGGGGGGATTGTTGGGAATGAGGTTAGCATATGTAGTGAGATGAGAAACCAGTATCCCTGTTAAGTCCTGGGGGTTCCATTGTTCTGAGTGTTGTAATAACTTGGGTAGAGTTTTCTGTAAAAGGAAGCAGGACTCGGCACCACAAAATTCTGCAAAAATCTCACATATTGCAGATATATTTACTATTTACTGGGTGGTGGAAAGCGCTGTCAAGTCACAGCTGACTTATGGCGACCCCGTAGGGTTTTCAAGGCAAGAGACATTCAGAGGTTGTTTGCCATTGCCTGCCTCCGTGCCAGTGTGGTGTAGTGGTTAAGAGCGCCGGACTCTGATCTGGAGGACTGGGTTTGATTCCCCACTCTTTCACATGCAGCCAGCTGGGGGACCTTGGGCCACTTTTCTCTGATCTGTTCTCACAAGAGCAGTTCTTGAAAGAGCTCTCTCAGCCCCACCTACCTCACAGGGTGTTTCTTGTGGGGAGGGGAAAGGAAAGGATATTGTAAGCCGCTCTGAGACTTCGAGTGAAGGGTGGGGTATAAATCCAACGCTTCTCCTCCCCCTGCCCCCCCTCCCCTGGTCTTCCTCTGGCAGACTGTTCCACGGGATTGACCCAAGCAACTCTGTGCTCAGATCTGCAGAAGGGCACTATCTGTGATGGCTGACCGGAGGAGTGCAGGTGATGTACAACATGATTGGTGACATGGGTTCTAGGTTATGAACAGCTTGAAAGCCAAGCGCCAACACCTTAAATCGGCACTGGAAGCAAGTAGGCAG
The DNA here is from genome assembly GCF_001447785.1 of Gekko japonicus. Classification (NCBI taxonomy): domain Eukaryota; kingdom Metazoa; phylum Chordata; class Lepidosauria; order Squamata; family Gekkonidae; genus Gekko; species Gekko japonicus. Next base: position 35,142 of record NW_015166600.1, on the reverse strand, counting down.
CCAGAGAGGAAGTTTCGGAACAGGTGCCACATGTTCAAAGTGACTTGCCCCAGTCAAAAAGTGGTAAAAGGGTAAGGATTAAAGGTAAATGTTCCCTTGCTCGAAAGCCAGTCGAATCCAACTCTAGGGTTGCGGTGCTCATCTCCGTTTCAAAGCCGAAGAGCCAGCGCTGTCCGAAGACGTTTCCGTGGTCATGTGGCCGGCATGACTAAACACCAAGACGCACGGAACGCTGTTCCCTTCCCACCGAAGGGGTACCTATTTATCTACTTGCAATTTCTTGCTTTCGAACTGCTAGGTTGGCAGGAGCTGGAACTAGAGATGGGAGCTCACTCCGTCATGCGGCACCCGGGTCTCGAACTGCTGAACTACTGACCTTCCACAGCCTGCAGTTCAGCGTCTTAACCACTTGAGCCAGCTGTACTAATTGAATGTTCTAGTTGCCTTCGAGGGCAGCCCCACGTAAAGCATATTACAGTAGTCCATCCTATTGGTTATAGGAGCCTGGGTCACTACAGCTAAGTTTGATAAGGAGACAACAAGGTGTAATTGAAAGGAAGTGCTCTCAGCGTGAGGGCCAACCTGCTTTTCCTTTAGCAGTGCTAGATCCAGTAGTATAAAGGTTTCCCTTGCTTGAAAGCCAGTCAAATCCGACTCTAGGGGGCGGTGCTCATCTCCATTTCCAAGCCAAAGACCCAGCGCTGTCCAAAGACGTTTCCGTGGTCATGTGGCCGGCATGAACTAAACACCAAGGCGCACGGAACCTTCCCACCGAAGTGGTACCTAGTTATCTACTTGCAATTTCTTGCTTTCGAACTGCTAGGCTGGCAGGAGCTGGGGCCAGAGACGGGAGCTCACTCCATCACGTGGCACTCGGGTCTCGAACTGCCAAACTACAGACCCTCCGGTCTGCAGCTCAGTGTCTTAACCTCTGAGCCACCGCGGCCCCGCCAGTAGTATACCCTCCCCCCTCCAAAAAGGCTTTACATGATCAGATAAACATATTCCTTCTGGGACATCAGCCTTCTCAACTAGAATCACCATATTTGTTTGTTTCCTTAAAATATCTGTATACCGCTGTTTCTCCAGAGTCCTTGAGGCAGGTCACAACATAAACAAATCGTATCATGTATCTACTTCCCAACTTGGCTCCAGCATGCGGATCCACCCCCTCCCCACTGTCCTGCTAGCTGAAATTTTAAAAATATAAACAGTCTTGGCCTGGCACTGGAAAACACAAAAGAGATGGCACCAGACGGCGGGGGCGGGGGGGGGCACTAGATGTGGCTTCAGTCTGAACTACCTCATGAGACAAGCCCAACGGAGAATATATTCCCAGACTTGCAGATTTGGTGAGTGCAAATTCCTGCTAAAGAAGCTAGGTTTGGGGATGTAGAAATGTTGATGCAAACTCATAGATGCACTGGCTAAAAACATATGTCTGAACGAAGCTTCCATGTTTCCGAGGCATGAATGAAATTCAGGAGTTTGTAACGTTTCCCCTAAGTTTCCGTAGGAGGACAGGGGCTCTCCTCAGATGGGAGGATCCAAGGAATGTTTCTCTCTCCTCCCCCCCCCCATTTGCCGACGGAACTGTTGAGAATTTGTCTCAGTAGTAGACGTGCAGAATAGGTCAGTGGTCTTGAGTCTCAGGATTCTCTTCTCTTCTTCGGTGTCCTTTGATTTCCAGCTCACTGTGGGTGCGGTCTGGCACGGTGTCTTCCTTGTTCTTCCCAGCCAAGTGCACCCCTCGGGAGCCCTGCTGTGTCTTGTCTGGCCAAATGTAGGCTCTCTGGCAGTGACCTGTGGGGGTGTGTTTTCAAATCTAATCCTTCTCTAAACGCAGAGAGCCGTGCTCGATAGGCAGAGAACAGCCTGTGTGTTGCCAGATGAATACGGGGCGTGCTTTTTATGTGTGCGCGCGTGCATGTGCCGTGTGCCTTTTGAGACAGGAAGAGCGATGGGCGCTGTCTTTCGTTTCCAGCAGCAGGCTTCCAGACTCCTGGCTGGAGGAGTGTGGCTGAGCCGCCTTGAGTTCTGGAATAGCTCTGCAACCTCCGCAACTGAAGGTCACAAGGTGGCTCGGATGATAAGTTGCAGGAGGAGGCACGGGGGACCCCTGGGGAATGGTTTTTGCGATGCCCGCCCCCTGTGCCTCAGGAAGTGGAGCGGTCGGCCAAAAATGGAATCACAGTTTCCTTCTCCAGATGCTTGGCTGGGGGGAAAGGAAGCGCTTTGGGTTTTCTGGCTATTCTGGCACCACAAGCGCCGATCCCACTATCGGCGATGCATTTTATGGAACCCTCCAAGGTTTCTAGTGCGGGACAGTGAAATGTATGCATCAACCAACTTCCCAGCATCATATCAGTGGTCCACGAATATTGTTTATTTATTTTCCCACTTGTACCCAAAGCAGGCTCAGGGTGGCTTACACAAGATAAAATCCATAACAACACTCAAGGGGTGCATTCAGACGCGCCGTTTGATCTGGCGTTGTCACGCTTCAGAAATGGATTTTATATGCGCGATCACACAGTCAACATCTGCCTCCTGTCCCCAGCCATTGGTTTCCGGCTCAAAACCCCTTTAACCCCTGGAGTATTTTGTTACCAGGTCCCAAGGTGGTGTTTTCTGAGCTATCCCGTTTAAAGCCGCATTTCCCCCGTGTGTGATCGCTCCTCCGGTGTCAAGCCATTTCCAGTTTAAACCCCCTCCCCCCTTGAAAGCTGCTTGAGGCTTCTGCTTTTCGCCCGCCATTTTTTTAATGCGTTGGGGGTGTGCGCATAGGTGGAGCTCCGCTGCTGTGTTTAGAAAACCGACATTTAAATTAAACAGTCACTTGTTTTAGAGTTTAGATGAGTTCGGGATCTCACGGAGGCCATTTTTGGGTCAAACTTTTAAAGGGAAGTCTTTTGTTGGAGGGGTTGGATTGATTTGCCCTGGTGGTTCTGTGCATGCGCCATGGTAGTTCGCCCCCCCATTCTACGGAGGGGCACTTATGCGCATGCGCAAACTGAGAAAAAAATTTAAAACCCGCTGATGCATGTTCCCGCGTGTCGGTAGTGTAGACGCTGGGAAGCGCCGTGACTGCACGGTGAGGCGGGATAAGGGAGGTAAGTGTGATCTCGATTATCCAGATCAAATATAATCCGGTTAGAACCGGAGCAGTTTAACCCGCTCTCAGCATGTCGTCCTACTGCACCCCAGGTTTCATAAAACACTTAAAAACAAATCAGTGAAAACAATACCATATTAAATATTAAAAGTGCTAGCTGTGTTCTTTGATATCATAACGATGGCAGTTTCCATAGGAATGTATCCATATGAATACATTCCACAGTTGCTTAAATATCCAGTTGACTGATCTTCTTCAGTATAATCGGCGCACCTAGGCTGTCGATAACCGACCAGGAACCAGGCTCTACAGGCAGTTATAGTTGTTAATAGTGGTGGCAGCGCCTAGTTGAAAGGCTGGCGGAAGAGTTCCGTCCCTCAGGGCCCTGATCTCCTCCGGGAGCTCATTCCACCAGTGTGGAGCCACCACCGAGAAGGCCCTGGTCCTGGTTGTAAGCAGCCTGGCATCCTTGGGACCTGGAAGGGCTAATCGGTTTTGTGACCCTGACCGTAGTCCTCTCTGGGGTATATATGGAGAAAGGCAGTCCCTCAGGTAAGTCGGACCCTGGTCGTAAGGGGCTTTAAAGGTAAGAACCAGCACCTTGAAACGAATCCGGTATGTTATTGGCAGCCAGTGCAATGCCCTCAGGGCAGGCTGAATGTGCTCCCTCGCCTGGCCGCTGCATTTTGCACTAGCTGCAGCTTCCGGATTTTGGCTGTGAAGATAACCCCAGGTGTGGTTCTGAGTGATGCTCAGGATCTGATGTGAGAAGCAAGTGTCATTGCATCAATTGGAAACTGTGAGCACAGTGATGTTAAGTTCCAGGTTAATATGACTCCTTGGGTTTCAGGAGAGGAAACGTTTCTAAAGCAGTGGGGGTCACATCACTTCAGGCTGGAAGTTATTATTTCAATTCACCAACGAAAGCTCAGATAAAATGCATACTGCAGAATAGGGAGGGTGTCACCAAATCTACGAGGAGGCCAGCGTGGTTAATGAGCAGAGCTGAGAAGGCTTCATTTGGAAAAATTCGAAGTCTTGCCCGAATGAGGTGAGCAGGACAGGCAAAGCAAGCGAAAGCTGATGAGACGGCAGATGAAAGCAGGATATTGATTTTATTCATCTACGTTCTTTATTGTCAGCTTTCTTCTTGGGACTCAAGGCGAATTACACAGAGTAAGTCAACGCAATCAACAAGATGAGACATTCAATAAACAATGCAGTAGGATTTGGGTGGGAAAGTCTACAAAACAACTGAAGCAAAGCACAGGTGTTAGCATGACACGTTAAGTGATGCAAAATTAGACAACGGGGTCCAACCCACAGCAAATGAGGAACATAAGTGCTGAAAACATAAAAGACAGTAAGAATGCCTTTAAATGCATCCGAAGCCGGAAACTGGCCAGGCAGGCAGTGGGGAGTTTGCGTGAGAGGCTGCTAAAGAAAGATGAGTCAAAATGGAAGGAATTCGTTGCATTGGTTTTCACTGTGAGAAAATGTGGGAGAGCTGCTGTTTTCAAGAAAGGTGTTGTAAGAACTACGATGAAGAGAGGCGATGAAAGATGAAGTCGGTGCTAGAGGATAAATTCACAGGTGACCGGGTCTGATTGGCACAGACGGGAGGGTTCTTAAGGACCTCCAATAGGAAATGGCCGATCGCTGAACAAAGATATGCAACTTGATGCTAAAATGGGTCTCCCGGAGTATTGGAAGGCAGCAAAGGTGGGCAGAAGGGGAGTGAGTCGCAAAGTGGCCGGGTTTGAAGAACAAAAGTTGAGTCCAGTGGCACTTCTAAGACCAACAAAGTTTTACTCAGGGTGTAAGCTTTGGTGTGAATGCACATATCTTCAGATACAGTGAAACAAGACGTCCCGAACCTTTACAAACAGGTAGAGAGATGGGTGGGGGGTTAGTTGGCAGGAAGGGAGAATTAGAGTGACGATGCATAAGTAACTGGGTGACTGTAGCTGAGATTGGATTAAAGTGGTTGGTAAGATCTGTGAATAACAGTAAATTAGCATGCAAATACAAGAGTTAAAGAGATGTGAGAACTGAGTTTGAGTCCAGTGACACCTCCAAGACCACCAAAGTTCAATTCTGGATGTAAGGACAGGGTCATCAGTGATTATTAGCCACGATGAATGAATGGACTGTAGGTGTTCAAAACTAGTAATCTGCCAGATACTGATTCTGGGAGCTACAACGGGCTGGCTAAACCTTCATATGTTTCTTGTGGGATTTCTGGGGCCATCTGGTTGGCCATTAAGAAACAGGATATGTCTTAAGTGTGTGTGTGTGTGTGTATTCATTCATCCCTTTGCTCAGGGAGGACCTTATGACAGAGTACATGACCCCCCCCCCAGTTTTGTCTTTGCAACAGCCCCATGAGTTTGCACCGTCGTCACTGACCCTGTCTGTTCTCCCCAGTCCAGAGGATTGTGGGGAGCTGGGAGTTTTCACCGTCGTCACTGACCCTGTCTGTTCTCCCCAGTCCAGAGGATTGTGGGGAGCGGGGAGTTTTCACCGTCATCACTGACCCTGTCTGTTCTCCACAGTCCAGAGGATTTTGGGGAGGGGGGAGTTTGCACCGTCGTCACTGACCCTGTCTGTTCTCCCCAGTCCAGTTCTCCAGAGGATTGTGGGGAGCAGGGGTCGTCACTGACCCTGTCTGTTCT
>NW_015166600.1:6416-25145 GCF_001447785.1 Gekko japonicus | reverse complement strand
ATCACTGACCCTGTCTGTTCTCCACAGTCCAGAGGATTGTGGGGAGGGGGGAGTTTGCACCGTCGTCACTGACCCTGTCTGTTCTCCCCAGTCCAGAGGATTGTGGGGAGCGGGGAGTTTGCACCGTCATCACTGACCCTGCCTGTTCTCCCCAGTCCAGGGGATTGTGGGAAGCGGGGAGTTTGCACTGTCGTCACTGACCCTGTCTGTTCTCCCCAGTCCAGAGGATTGTGGGGAGCGGGGAGTTTGCACCGTCGTCACTGATCCTGTCTGTTCTCCCCAGTCCAGAGGATTGTGGGGAGCAGGGAGTTTGCCATATTTTAGTGGGGCTGGGACTGCTCCAAGGCTCAGCAGAGTGGCAGGAGAAACCCCTTCACCCCTGACCCAAATAGGGAATGCCTTCCGCTTGGAACTGAACAGAAGCCCAGGGAGATTTGCTCCACACACACACACACAACCACACACCGTGGGACTGGCGAGGGCCTTTCTGCCTCCTTGGGGTGGGCCTGTGAATCATTTGCTTAGAATACGAATTGGATGAGGAAAGAGTCTTTCAGCTGAGCCCATCAGTGCACTCATGGCTTCTTTTTGGGCTCCCCTGTAGCCATTCCTCCCGCAAGTTAACCTCTCCGGGGGGTGGGGAAGGCACAGTGGGGCAGGAGCCTTCTGTATCGGCGAGAGGAGGAAGAGCAGAACGTCACCCACTCGGGGGCCGTGCCATGAATGCTGCCCCTCTGAATCCGCCGCGGTGAGGCCCGCTCAGTTCCACATGGCAAAAACGGGGGGGGGACCCAACATGGCGGCTCCCCTTTAGCGCCTGTCTAGCTGGTTTGCTTGCCCCCCACCCCGGCCCTTTCTAAAGCGTCTGAGCTGAGTGTGCCAGCAGGGGCTGCGGACTGGCATCAGCAGGCAGTGGGGTGAGTGAGCCACACGGAGGAGGACGCATCGGTAGAGACCAGCCTGCCAACTCGCCATTATCTTCATGATCACAGAATCCGTGCAGGTGCCAAACAGCCTCTGAGGCTTGCTCAAATCTGCTCTCCCCCCTCCCCGCAACCTGTTTTATGGCCTCCCGAGTGCCAGCATGGGCAGAAGAAGTGTGTGGGGGGGGGGAGCGGGCCCTTGTCGTTTGTCCACAGGGCAAGTAAAATATCTGAAACGGACATTTTAAAGTGGTGTTATCTCCGCAACTCACTCGGTCTTTGGACACCAGTTCCGCAAGTGGCTGGAGAGATAACTGAATTTCAGGACAGTTTCTGCATAGCTTGACATTTTTTGAACTCCACACACAAAAAATGGACTTTTAAATGGGCGCATTTGCATAATTAAATCAAACAAATCTGAGCATCTTGGAGTGGGATCCTCGCATTGGCATGGCAACCACCACCAGATCAGAAGGTACGTCACTTGCAGCCACAGCCCACGATATTTGGGGATCCTACTGTTTGCTCGGTGTATTCTTTCTCAGATACGCCCCATGACACACTCCCCGCAGTTCCAAAACGGACTCTGTGGGTAGTCCACAGCTGATTTACTGCTGCTCGTTGCAAGAACATTTGGGGCTCCTGTTGCACGTCTTGTTCAACGTTCTGACGGAGGGACAGGAGGAGAAATTAATGCAAATCTCAGTTGCTGTGGCGTGCCCCCTGCCCAAATCCAACAGTAGTTATTTACAAACCTGCAGCCTATTTGGGTCCGTTAGCCACTGCAACAATGATACTGTCTTTGCTTCGGGAATGGAAACGCAACAGATTTCCGTGCCCAGAACCAAAGGTTTTATGTATGTAGGATGCTGCTGCTCTTTCACACATGTAGAGTGCGCACCTGTTAATGTCGGAGAAGGCCCTGTTTGAACATTGGGAGCTTGTGCCATTGCTGGCGACACGCAATTTTTGTTTCTGCGTTTTGTCCACTGCTCGGTTTGTGACCAGTGTTCCCTCTAAGCTGAGTTAGTGTGAGCTAGCTCACAGTTTTTTAGCCTCCGGCTCACACATTTTTGTTTTAGCTCAGGAAGGATGGCTCCCGAGCAAACTAATTTATGCAGTAGCCAAATGGCTCACTCACAACTTGAATGCCGGTAGCTCTTTGCTCACAAGACTCCACAGCTTAGAGGGAACATTGTTTGTGACGTGGTTCTTTCACTTGCGTAGCAGCCGTAGAGGGTGTTCGTCGCTTAAATAATAAATGAACTGTAATGAAGAGGTGGGCCCATGGAATTACAAAATTGTTTAATTCAGCAGTGGTCTTAGGAGGCATTTTTGCACATATACACACACCATTATATCTCCTGTTACTAATGATACGTAGAAAAAGAGGCTGGAGGACAGAAATATCCTTCTGGGAATTGGCTGCCCTGAGCAGCTGCCTCCCATTGCTTCAGGATGAGGCCAGCTCATTGTCCTGACCAGGTATGCAAATATTGACAAAGTAAATGGGGAAAGGGAGGCCCCTCCTGCTATCTGCAAGGTTGGGGGGGGGGAGCGTGCTGCCCAGGAAGCTTATCGGTCCCGTGGTTTCGATCCGTGCCTTCGTATGTGTTTGTCCCGAGCAGTTGCTGTCCCAGCACGGTTGCATGCCCAAGCAGGGACCAACCACAGGATAAAGTCAGGCCCCCCCCAAAGTTACAACTATCTGCCTCTTTGAGCCTCTTACTTCTGTTGAGGGGGTGGGGGAGCAGCGCTGACTTCGGTTGTGAGAAGAGGGACTGTGCAAACCAGTGCAAGAGCCCCTTTTGTTTTCCCACATGCCATTGACTAACTTGTCCCCTTTTTTACTTCCAGAGCGGTGCGTGTTATATAGGACACCTGCAAAAGACAATGATGGCCTTGGGACTGCACTGAAGACAGACCTGGTTCCATCCAAAACTTTTTGTGTGTGTGTTTCAGGATTATTACTCCGTCGCTTGGTTGTTTTCCCACAGCGAACAGGGCTTGTTCTGTTATTGGGTCTCTTGCTTTTGTTTTTAAAAAAAGATGTCTGATCCCGGCTCACATCAGTCCCCTGGTATCAAGCCGGGCTTACTGGGGAAAAACAGCAGCCCAAATGACTCTCAGCCCTCGGCCAATTCGGAAAGGAGGAATAAAAGTGGGATCATCAGCGAACCTTTGAACAAAAGTCTTAAGAAGTCCCGCCCGCTTTCCCACTACTCCACGTTCGGCAGCACCAGCTCGTTAAGCGAACATTCCGAGAAAGGTGCGCCCATAGCCAATGGCAACGAAGCCGCTCTGGATAAAAGCAACTCTACCTCAAAGCACAAAAACATCTCCGACCTGCTGAGCAAATCAGATCTTTCTTCAGAGGGACAGAGCATCTTGCAGCAGTTCGCCCAGTCGACGGAGCTGCTCAAACGAGTCGTCCAGGAGCACATTCCCCTGCCTAATGACCACGGGACGGGCATCTCCGACATGGAGGCGGTTTCGGCGGCAGAGGCGATGAACAGCCCGTCTGATTTTCCTTACCTGGGGGCTTTTCCGATCAACCCCGGCCTTTTCATAATGACCCCTGCTGGCGTGTTTCTGGCGGAGAGCGCGCTCCATATGGCTGGCTTAGCAGAGTACCCAATGCAGAACGAGTTGGCGTCTGCCATCAATTCAGGGAAAAAGAAGCGGAAACGGTGTGGCATGTGCCCTCCGTGCAGAAGACGGATAAACTGTGAGCAGTGCAGCAGCTGTAGGAACCGTAAAACTGGGCACCAGATTTGCAAATTCCGAAAATGTGAGGAACTTAAAAAGAAGCCTTCTGCTGCACTGGAGGTAATTGGGTTTGGTCAAGCAGCTTTCTAGGTCTCTCTCTGCAGCTGTGTATGGAACCAGAAACCCCACTGATGAGAATTGGAAGTGGAGTGGCTGGGGGTTTGTAGCTGTTAGCAGTTCTTACCTTTTGATATTGCACATACCCATCTAGTCTTCTCACCTGTTGCACATGCCGGCTATTCTGACTGGTAACCAGAAGGAAAACGGTCTCGGGGGGGGGGAAGGGGGCTTTATTGGGACGGCTAAGGGAGTTCTCTCTCCATCCTTTGCAGGACCTCTCTTCAGTCGTTTGAGTCTTAGGCCTGGTTCTTACAACCAGTGGATGAGGTTGGTGAGAACCACATCAGACTGTAGGTGGCTGGGGTGTGTATGTCACATGATGGAATGCTCCTACACATAAATAATACCCCCCCCCCCGATGAAGAAAATAGCATATCAGGGCAAAGGGCTCTAGCCTAGCTCTTTCCTGAAAATGCTCTATTTTTATATAGTACCAAACAATATTTAGTACTTAGTGCTGAGAGGGCGAGGAGCACTTCACATACATCAGATTATTATTATTATTATTATTATTATTAATAATAATAATAATAATAGCTCTTGCTGGCTGTAGATATTATTCGCCCAGCAGAGTGTAACGCAAACAAGTAGTAACTCATACAACCAGGGCTAGTTTTGGGCAGGAACGCACAGGAACGGAGTTCCGGCTGGCTCCCAAGTTGGCCACACCCAGCAGGAACTCATTAGCATAATAGGCCACACCCAACAGCAAAAACTCATTAGGATTGGCTACATTAGGGGTGTGTGGCCTCACATGCAAAGGAGTTCTTGCTACAAAAAAGCCCTGGGTAAACAGAATAAGAAGCAAAAGGTGGGTGTGGCTGGATGAGCACACTTCTGGTAACACGGGGGTGTGACCTAATACGCCAATGAGTTGTGCTGTCAGGGGTGTGGCCTAATATGCCAATTGGTTTTCTGCTGTTGGGTGTGGCCTATTATGCTAATGAGTTCCTGCTGGGCTTTTTCTACCAAAAAAGCCCTGCATACAACAATCCATACAACAATCCCTTTTCTACCATCTCTCCCGTTTCGGCCTCCTCTTTACCCCGCCTAGGAGGCGGTCACATCGTCCAGAATGGGTTTTAAACACAGATCAGAAACACCACCTGAGATGATTTTTAAGAATGTCAGAAATGTTATTTATGGATATTAACTTCTCTTGTTTGATGTTTTTAACTTTTGTTGCACATCGCCCAGAGCCCTGTCTCTACAGGGATTGGGTGGGTCATAAATCAAAAATATAAATAAATAAATAAATAAATAAATAAAGATAGGTCGATATTATTATTGCAGATTGGGGGGGGGCGAGTAAGTGGGTTTGCCTGAGGTCAGCCAGTGAGTTTATAGCTGTGGTCATTACAATCTGAGCTGGAGAGCTTCCTGACCCATAGCTCATTCTCTTTGCCACGGTGATGCACCAGGGCGTTATGTCTAGGAGTGCTCTCTCCCCTGCCAAGGCCCGTAGCTACAGTGGGGCACCTCGGGGCCCGGCCACCCAACTTACTACCCAGCCCCCCCATCCTCCCATCCAGCCCAGGCCCCCCAACTTCCATTTTTTAATTTTATTTGTGGTGCCCCCTGACTTATTTAAAGCCCCCCCGAATTTAAAAACCCTGGCCACGGGCCTGCCCTCACGTCATGTGATGTCATGTGACAGTCCACCTGCAGTCTGAAGTGGCACAGTCCATACGCAGATTTCGCACCTTATCTCGTCTTTGTAAGAACTGGGCTTTAATGCTCATGCCTTTTATAACCCTGGGAGAGAAAAAGGCTCTCCTGACTAGACAGTCAGTTCTTAGGGGTGGCAGCCACCTGGAGAATCTCTCGCTATTACAGTTGATCTCCAGGCAAGGAAGATTGGTTCCCCTGGAGAAAATGGCTGCTTTTGGAGGGTGGGCTTTATGGCAATCGTACCCGGCACAGGCCCCTCCCCTCCCCAAACCCCACCCTCCCCAGACTCTACCCCCGGAATCTCCAGGTATTTCCCAACCCAGAGCTGGCAACCCGATCAATTGGCACTTCTAGCGAGTGAAGCTCATTTATTTTGAAATGTTTAAAACGTATCCGTCTCCTTTCCAAGTTGATTTTCAGCTTGATGTAGGAGGCAACACTGAGTATGAGGAATCCAACACAACTGCAGCTGGCCTCTCCCCAAATCACACGGGAATGCTGCGTGGACCATTCTGGTGATATCCACAGATCAGTGTACAAAGTCTGGCCTTTTAGGCTTAAGCACCTGAATACGGGAGGTCGCCGCTCCGACTAGCCCTGTACACAATTTGCTATGAGCGCACCTAAGTCCATGTCCAGTGCAACACTTATGTGCTGAGCCGTTCTCATGTTGCAGTCAACACACATGACAGCTGAATGTGTGATTTAAACTCCCCCTTTAAGGACGGGTGGTCCCTGGTTTCGTTTATAAAGTGAGCACACATTGCCAGTTTTTTCACTGACAACTGTGTACGCATGTGTTGCGTTCACTGTGACGTACAGAGGACTGCTCTCTGCTGCAAGTGGGGGTGTCAAGTGGGGACATGTAAGACTTTAAAGCTAATGATGTTGGAGATTGAACCTTGTGCATGCAACGCAAAGTGCCGTGTCGTTCAGGCATCAGCCTCCCTTTTGTTCAACCCACAGATGTAGGCGAATAAGCGTGTCAGCAGGGCTATTTTTGGGCAGGAACGCACAGGAACGGAGTTCCGGCTGGCTCCTGAGTTGACCACACCCAGCAGGAACTCATTAGCATAATAGGCCACACCCAGCAGCAGAAACTCATTAGGATTGGCTACATTAGGGGTGTGTGGCCTAACATGCAAAGGAGTCCCAGCTACAAAGAAAGGCCCTGGGTTTTGACAACAAATAAGGTAAACAGAATAAGAAGCAAAAGGTGGGTGTGGCTGGATGACCACACTTTTGGCAACATGGGGCTGCGACCTAATATGCTAATGAGCTGTGGTGACAGGGTGTGGCCTAATATGCTAATAAGTTTCAGCTGTTGGATGTGGCCTGTTATGCTAATGAGTTCCTGCTGGGCTTTTTCTACAAAAAAAGCCCTGCGTGTCAGTATATTCCTGGGCATTATAGCATAATTCTCACGATGCTCGTTAAGTTCTCCGGATTCCAACTTTTTGTTGAGAAGTAGATTTGTGGAAAGCGCAGTACGTTTTTTTTTTAAAAAAAAGAGCGTGACCCATGTCAAGATGTTAAGTATTGTGAGGGGGGGGGGTTATTGCCAGGAAGCATCCTCAGATCCTCTTTGCAGACCTCGGCCAGTTTCGACTCTGCCCAGCAGCTGAGTTTCTTGGAAGATCAGCCTCTATAACCTTTTCCCGGAGCAAATGCTTCTTGTTAGTGGGTTTTGACTTTGGAAAGGCTGCTGAAGTCTGCCCTAGGAAAGTGTAACCACATCTCTTCCTGGGAATTTGGATGGGTTGTTACTAAAAACAGGATGGCGATTATGCTAGGCAGGATTTCAAGAGGAAAGATGGGAGCTGAGGAATCGGATACCTCTGAAATGCCTGCGGAACAGATTAAGGACAGAAATGCTGCCGGTAGATCAATTACTAAAAAGTTAAGGACGTTTATATTAGCTCTACAGTGCCTGGTGAATTTTTATGCCATTCCCTAGATGTTCAGGCAAGTAAACCAGGCTTTCTGAACAGCAGTTTTGGTGCTGTCCTTCTAGTCCCTAGGGCCCCATGGAGGTCCTGGCATGCTTTGAACATCAGATTTATGGGGTGGAGTGGGAAGTGGTTCACCTGCTTCCCCCCCCCCCACCCTTTAAAGTTGTCAGTGGAAAATTGTGTTCCAGATCCTAAAAAATCAGTCCTTGTCTCCATTTGTTTATGTACAACTGTAGGGACAATGGACATCATGCTTGCGACATTTCCTAAAATAATAGTACAAAAGACCATGTTAAGCCAGCAAAAGCAGGAGTCTTCTGGCAGAACTAGATGTTACATGCAATAATGCTCCAGTCGCCACTGTCAGGGAAGGAGGCGCATAATTCTCCCCTTGCCCAATGCTTTTCCTCTCCCATCCACTGCTTTTGGCCTGGATGGGTTCTGGATTCCTGTCTGCCAGGGTGAACGTGTACCTGGAAGCCAGGGCAGGTGCAGTGAACTGTGGAAGGTTTAGCTTCTCCCCACTCCTCCACTCCATATTGCTCCCCATCACCACTTTTCCCCAGAAGCTGCAGCTTTCATGGCTTTGGTAGGTGTATTTATATTAGGGCTGCCAAGCCGCGGCGGGGGATCCGCACGTCTTCACAGGATCCCTGCCGCGGGGGACAGCGATATGCGTTGCACCGCCGTTGCCAGGATGTGACGCTACGCGTCGCTCTGGCAACGGGGCTGTTTGGAGTCCCGTTGCCAGAGCAACACGTAGCGTCACATCCTGGCGACGGCGGTGCAACACGTATCGCTGTCCCCCGCGGCAGGGATCCTGTGAAGACGTGCGGATCCCCCGCCGCGGCTTGGCAGCCCTAATTTATATTTAGCTGGCTCTGGTATAAACAGTGCAGCTTTGAGCTAGGATTTGCAGCATAGTTGTAGATTCATTCTCCCTGCCAACTAGGGGTTCAAGGGTTGCCATCTTCCAGATCAGGCCTGTAATTCTCCCAGAATGACCGCTGATCTCCAAGCTACAGGGATTGGCTAACTCTAAGGCATAACCCCCTGCTGAGTTTCTTTGCCTCCTCAAACTCCACCTTCCCCAGACTCCATCTTCAGGTCTCTTAAGAATTTCCTAATCCAGCGCTGGCAGTACGAAAGTTCATCTGCAAGTTGCAGCGAAGTCCAGCCACAGTCTGCAGAAGGGGCCTTTACCTTTCAAAACTCAGCTGTGTGGTGGTTGTAGAGTTGGGTGCCATCTCTCTCCCCACCAGTGTTAAGGGGTAATTCAGGGCTATTTTTGGGCAGGAACACACAGGAACCGAGCTCCAGCTGGCTCCCAAGTTGGCCACGCCCAGCAGGAACTCATTAGCATAATAGGCCACACCCAACAGCTGAAACTCATTAGGATTGGCTACTTTAGGGGTGTGTGGCCTAACAGGCAAAGGAGCCCCTGCTACAAAAAAAGGCCCTGGGTTTTGACAACAAAGAAGGTAAACAGAATAACAAGCAAAAGGTGGGTGTGGCTCGATGACCACACTTCTAGTAACATGGGGGTGTGGCCTAATGTGCTAATGAGCTGTGCTGTCAGGGATGTGGCCTAATATGCTAATGGGTTCCTGCTGTTGGGTGTGGCCTATTATGCTAATGAGTTCCTGCTGGGCTTTTTCTACAAAAAGAGCCCTGGAATTTAATCTTGGCTCCAGAATGTGCACCTGGTAGTCTGCACAAATGTGTCCCAACTTCTTTACAAGGAGGGGGGACACCCTGGGGGCACACCCTCCTTCCTCTTCCCGAGCAGTGTTCCCTCTAAGCTGGGTTAGTGTGAGCCAGCTCACAGTTTTTTAGCCTCCGGCTCACACATTTCTGTCTTAGCTCAGGAAGGAGGGCTCCTGAGCAAACTAATTGATGCAGTAGCCCAATCGCTCGCTCATGACTTTAATGCCAGTAGCTCACAAAGTGGAATTTCTGCTCACAAGACTCCGCAGCTTAGAGGGGGCACTGGTCATGAGCAATGCTCCCTCTTAGCTGTGGAGTCCTGTGAGCAAAAATTCTACTTTGTGAGCGACTGGCATTAGTTGTGGGCGAGCGATTTGGCTACTGCATAAATTAGTTTGCCCTGGAGCCATCCTTCCTGAGCAAAGACAAAAATGTGTGAGCTGGAGGCTAAAGAACTGTGAGCTGGCTCACACTAACTCAGCTTAGAGGGAGCACTGGTCACGAGTATGGTTCTGGAAGTGCCATACTTTCCTCTGCAGCCACTTGGGGGTACAGATCCCTTTCTAGTCTGCATCCTGTTGAGTTGGGCGGTGATTGGTCTGTGATTTGGGCAGCTGGCTAATTTCAAAGGAGCTGCAACTTCCGAAGGAGTCCCATTTCAGTCCCAATTAATCTATATTTGATTGTCAACATTGTGCTTCCTTTCCTCCTCCAGATACTTTCTGTGAAGTTGTTGAAGGCTATAAACATCACAGTCCCTGTGGAGACAGCGATACGTTACTCCAAGGATGAGATAACTTGCTGTCTTATTAGACACATTCAAAGTTTTTCAATTAGCGTCAGATTGGAATTAATACTTTAGGAGGGGGGATCGATCTGGGGTGGTGGCAATGGTGTGTGTGTGGGGGGTTGGTATCTTTCCAAAACTGCTGTATTGCTAAATTATGTTCTTGTTCTAATTTGCTGAGTCAGTGATCTGGAAAAGGGGAGAGAGAAAGGTCCATCTCTCCTAAAGAAGCCCCAAGTAGGGAAATTGATTCCGGAATGTGTGCTAGGCTAAATTATTTCTCTTTTTTTCTCCCTACATCATTGAAGTGGGGGGAAAGTCAAATAACGCTGCAAAGCCATGGAAGTTCCTGGCCTTCGGTTGGTTTTGTACTCTGCAATTGGCTGGGAAATGGTTTAAACTGTTCAAATGGTTTAAACTGTTCAAATGGTTTAAACTGTTCAAATGGTTTAAACTGTTCAAATGGTTTAAACTGTTCAAATGGTTTAAACTGTTCAAAGGGCTGTTCCCAGTTGGAACAGGCCTGCTGAAGGGGGGGGGGTTAAGACAAACATCTCTCAGGTAAGGCCAAGGCTTATGCTGAGGCGAGAAGAAATGGGTTGCTGTGTCATCTAAGAGAAGTGAAAGGGAATGTAAGGAGAGGGAAGACACGATATTGTGGTTGGCTCAACTATCCTCCAAGGAGGCTTCCTTTGGCCTAAGGAGCCTGCAATGGAAAAACTGCTTAAGCTTGAAAGAAAGCTCTTTAGATTGGAGGAAGGCTTCAGACTCGAGGCAAAAGCAAAGTCGGGTATAAATATTTAAACAGTTACATACATCAGTAAATTCAGTGGAGTGGAAGGGTAGGGTAGGTAGGATCCACCTCAGTGTATATTAGGCAAGGTCTTCCAGTCCTGTGCATACCTGTCAGTGGGAAGCCTGTTGAACACAGTGGGACACCTCTGAGTCAGTGCGCAGAGGATCATGTTCCCTGAGTTCATTGGAAAGCGTACTCCTCCCCCATAATTGCCACCACAGGGAAGAAAAAAAACCATCATTGCAATTTGGTTTATTGCAAGTAAAGGAGGGGGGGACCCCTTTCACACTGTACAATATGCTCAGTTGGGTAATAGAGCAAGCGGCCAAGGGGGGCTTTGGAGACAGCCATGGAAGTATTACGGATGTTCTGGCAGCCAGGCTTTTAAGACGAAGGGTTTCTCGGAAGGCAATTTCCAGGCTTTTCCCCACCACATTATCGCTCGTCTTCTGAGCACCTTCCGGGCCAATAGTCACTTTTGTATTTTGTCCTTCACTCCAGGAGGTCTGTGTGGCCACACTAGGGGAGGGGGTGTTCTTGGAGCTTTAAGCCAACTCAGTGGGTAGTTGAGGCTGAGAGAGAGGGAGAGAATGAGGTCAGATGAAAGGCTGTGGCAAGGGGAACCTGCTTTGCTCTTCCACTGCATCGTACTGACACAACCACATCTTGTGTTAGTTTTCCTTGCCCTATTTTTTTTAAAAAAAAAATGATTTGCATCCAGTGTTGAAGTTAGACCTTGCAGCAGCCCCGTGGCTTCCCGGCGCAGCCTTCTGTAATACTTACTGCTGTGAAATGCAGAGCAGAACAAAGTGTGACCGATTTCCCACAAGCTGCTGCTTCGCCCTCGTGCTTCCCTTCCCCCCCATTACATTAGTCAGTTTCCCACCACTTGCTGCACAGCTGCATCTTGCCCCGCAGCCTCAAAAAGCAGGATCGAGTAGATGTGGGGAAAGTCGAGGGATGCTGCGGGTCAAAATGCGGCTGCGCAAGCAAGTAGTGGGAAATCGATGCATACAATTGCGGGAAAGGGAAGAGCGAGGGCAGCACAGCTGCTTGTGGGAAATCGGTCTCTGTTTCCCTGCCCTTCCTCTGCATTGCTGGGTGCTGTTTGGGGTGGTGGCGGCAGTGAGGAAACTGGCCGGACGACGACACGCAGTTGCCCATTTTGCATTGCCAGCTGTCACCAAGGCAGTTGACACGGAACTGCAGTTTTCTGCAGCCGCCAGTGTCTGCCCTGACAGGTGTTTGTTTATTGGCAACCTTTATTTCCTGCTTTTCTGTCCAAGCAGGGCCACCACTTTAGTGTCAGTCTTTATATCACAGATCAGTGGTCATGATCCTGGGAGCCCCTTCTGCCCTTCCCCCCGTGCTGCAGCGGGTAAGGACGACGGGACTCCCATTTCTGTATTCCGTAATGTAAAAGGGAACTTGGGCGCATTTCTGCACCGAGGCACGTGGCTCTTGCCGAAGGGAGAAATGCACATTGCCGCTTTCCCTGTCACAAGCTGGAACCGAGGCCCTCAAATTCATGATTGGCCATTCTCCATTGCAAATAGTAGGGATCTCTGCGTATTTTCCAGCTCCATTTTAAGCCTTGGGACAGGGTGAGCGATGATCAAGCAGCTCTAAGAAATGAGAAGGTTGGTCAGCTCTCCTAGTGGTTGGTGCTTCCTAACAGGGTTATGTAACCATAACCATATGTGTTCCCCGAAGGAAAAGGAAACGCACAGCAAGAGCAGTAGAAATGAGAGAGGCAAGCGACACAGGTAGCTACATCAGCTCTGTTATGGCCCATTTGCCAGCAGGACACCAGTATTAACCATGCATAGAAGGTCTCAGTCACCCCAACAGCTTGAGTTTCACAACAGCGTCACCTGAGAAAATAGACACACCAACATGCGCGCACACACAATGTTCAAGCACATGCCCAGGAACAGAAAATGTCCCCTTCTGCTGCCAACGCCCTTCTGCAGAGTGTGAAACTCAAGGGCTTTCCAGGAGAAGGTCTGGAACCTTGCAGCGTACCAGTCGAGCACACGGTGCTGCACAAAACTGGTTGGGGTGGCAGTGGAGTTTTTTGTCCTGGCAAGGGATTGGAGCCACGGCTGGACACAACAGCTGCCCTGGCCACTAAGAATGTGCCACTCGACCCACCTGTTGGCAGGTCTAAAGGCTGCTCTCAGTGATCACAGGCAAGGGGAGGGTTTGCAGTGAAGCCAGGGATGGCCATTGGTGGCTGACTAAGTCACTTCCATTTGATAGTATCAGGGACGGAGTTCCGGCTGGCTCCCAAGTTGGCCACACCCAGAAGGAACTCATTAGCATAATAGGCCACACCCAACAGCAGGAACTCATTAGGATTGGCTATATTAGGGGTGTGTGGTGGCCTAACATGCAAAGGAGTTCCTGCTCCAAACAAAAAGCCCTGGGTTTTGACAACAAACAAGGTAAACAGAATAAGAAGCAAAAGGTGGGTGTGGCTGGATGACCACACTTCTGGTAACATGGGGGTGCGGCCTAATGTGCTAATGAGCTGTGCTGTCAGGGGGGTGGCCCAATATGCTAATGAGTTCCTGCTGTTGGGTGTGGCCTGTTATGCTAATGAGTTCCTGCTGGGCTTTTTCTACAAAAAGAGCCCTGGCTTAGCATGAACAGGTGCCAATTCACGCATAGTCACTACAACTTGGTGTGTTTTTCTAAATTTCCAAAATAAAGAAAATATAGAATTTCAAATAATTCATATATAAATAGAAGAGTTAAGCCTGGCTTAAGTTATGAGTACCGACTTCATCGCTCCCTCAAATGAGTAAAGATCTCATTCCAAATCTTCCCTTGTCCATATACATCTTGAAGAGCAATTAATTTAAACAAATGAAACAGATCTTTAATTTTAAGCAGCCAGTCTTCTCTACTAGGAATAATCTTCCCTCTCCATACCCTTGCGTAAATGAGTCTCAGGATCAAATATAAAGTGATCACTTGTTTATCTGTGCACACAGCATTAACATAATCAAGAAGGGGAAATTGCAGCGACTGAAATAGGAAAACCCTCAATCTTACCAGCTCTGCCTGCTAATGTTCAGCGTGCACAAGCACATGTCTCGATGCATGCCTTAAAATGCAGCATGACAGTCAAGCTTTGACCAGTGTCCTCCCTCAGGGTACTGATTCATCCATGGCACCTGCGGCCTTGGATTTTGTTGTTTCCCCATCATCCTGTCACACACCGTGCGGGAACCATCTTCCTGAGCATGACAGTCAGGAAAAAACAAAGTCTTCAAAACAGCGTGATCTTCTGCCCCGTACCCAGAAGCCCCTGTGCCTGGAAGACTCCTGGCATGCAGTCCACCCTCTGAATAGCCTTACGTTGTCTCCTTGGTGTGCAGAGAACCAGGAAGATGCCCTTCACTTCACCTGGGCCCACCCCTGTGTCGAAGAAAGCCTCATTCTGTCTCTTTCCCAACTGCCTTTGTATTCCATTTTAGTAACTGGTAGCGAATGGGTTTTTCCCCTGTCATTTCAGGCGGACCCATTTTAGTACCTGGCTGCAAGTGAGATTTACTCACTTGTTCATACAAACCTGCTTGCGTCGGATTGGCAAAGTGTGGTTGAGCGGCTTTTGAGGGAAACTGCTTTTTTCTGTTTTCAGCCCCATCGTAGCACCTCCTACAATGCTGCTTCCTCCCGTCCTTTTTTGCCACGCAATCTTCCTTGGACTTTTTTTTTAACGCTCTAAGGTGAGCGCGGTAGTGCTAAACTGCCATAGCACTTCAGCATATTGACTCCATTGAGCCAAACTACTATAGCATTACAGTGCTATAGTGTCACCATTGACTCCATTGAGTCAGTGCATCTCAGTGGTGCTACTATAGCACTGGAGTGCTATAGCAGTTTAGCGTTATAGCGCTTACCTTAGAATTTTGTTTTTTAAGTACAAGGAAGATTATGTGGCAAAAAAGGGTGAGGAAAAAGCGGCACTATTTGAAATGACCATGGCTCATAAGTGGTAGGAAGTTTGCTGTATGAAACCCTCATCCCTGTATCACTTCTACTCGAAATTGGGCCAACAGCGAATAACATCTGGTTTACAACAGCAATGTAAAAAGGGCCTCTGTCTTGCAGAAGGCACGCAGGCTGCTCGAATGTTGCATTATATTCCTAGGCTGCAATAAGACGCTTACGTTGTCGCAGAGTGATATGTTTAAATGATTGTTGGCACCACATAGTATGAATGACATGAAGAACAGGATGGTTTAAATTAGTTTAACACGTGCGCGCACACACACACACACACAAACAACAGCCTTGATTTAAAATCCATCCATCCTGGGTAGAAAATGCACATAGTACCTCTTTTGCTGTCAAGGCCCAGGTTGCTGGAAGAAGAAAAAAACTCCACTTTTAGGGTTGCCAGCTCAGGGTTGGGAAATACCTGGACATTGTGGGGGTGGAGCCTAAGGAGGGCGGGGTTTGGGAGGGGAGGGACTCTAATGCGGTATAATGCCGCTGAGTCCACCATCCAAAGCAGTCATTTTCTTCAGGGGAACTGATAGGTTGTAATCCTAGGGGATCTCCAGTAGGGCTGCCAAGTGGCGGGGGGAAACCCTCGCTTTGGGGGCCCGATTTCCACCGCAGCGGAATCTGGCCCCGGGGGAAACTCCGCCCCCCGAAGCGCAGCACCAGAGGTGACGCAACCACATCGATCACCTTGGGGGCGTGGCCCTGATCGTCGGAGGGAAAACACCATGGACGATCGGGGTCACGCCCCCAATGTGATCGACGTCGCGCGTCACTTCCGGGACGTGCTGGCGGCCCGCGCACATCAGAGGAGAGCTCCCAGAGCCCGGCGACACTCCCCCGCCGGTAAGAAGATTCGACTTGGCAACCCTAATCTCCAGCCATCAACTGGAGGTTGGCAACTCTCCATTCTGCTTTGTAGAGTCCCCTGACTCCTAGGAGGGTGGCAGATGCCAAGGCCAGCGGTCCTCTGAGCTATCAGCCACGTGTTAAAAGGGGGAAAGAGAAAGGGTGACCTTTACTTCCTTGCATGAATTTTCCAGGTCCAGGAACCGTGTCAGATGTTTGCCACGGGCACATCCGCCGGAGTCTTCCCATCTTTCCCCTTCCAAACTCCTGAATCGTTTTGACACTCCCTTTGTCTCGGTTTTCAGGATCAGCTGTACTGACAGGCCGTGTTCCCTCTAAGCTGAGTTCGTGTGAGCTGGCTCACAACTTTTTTTGCTTCTGGCTCACAGAATTTTTTGTCCTAGCTCAAGAAGGATGGGCTCCAGAGCCAACTCATGTATGCAGCAGCCGAATCGCTCGCTCCCAACTCTCTAATGCCAGCAGCGCACAAAGTAGGATTTCTGCTCACAAGACTCCACAGCTTAGAGGGAGCCTTGCTGACAGGGTGGGGGACGAGCGTTGCTTGAAGAGCGTTGCTGCTTCGAGGGCGGTGTGGCCACAGGGGCCAACCCTGAGTGGGCGCAGAGATGTTGATCTAGGCGAGGGACGGTCTGAATGGTTTCCTGCATCTCTTTAGTGCGGGGGTGGAGGGATGCTGGCCTGTCTGCTTCAGAGGTGCAAAAAAGAGCCCTGCAATCTGATAAAAAGGACAGGGAAGACAAAAGACCAAGAAAGACAAAAGGCATCTGGGAACAGGAATGCTCAGAGCAAGCCCCCCCCCTTCACGGCAGGTGTGGCTGCTTCCTGCTCCAGTAATCCTCCTCTTCTGTGTTGCCTAGCAACTGACCTGGAGTTGATCCCCTGGCCTGGTCACTTGCTCCATTCCCCTACCTGCGGAGTGCGTGTGCGCGCACAATATCTGTGCAGCGAGGGACGCAGCGGCAACTAACTGCCTGCCCCTGCAGAGCACCGTCTGCGAGACCTGTGCATAATTGTCTGTTAAGATGGAATCTCTTCAGGAATAAAAATGATAAGGGTCGCTTAAATAATGTAATCGATATATATCTATATTTTTAATAGTAGGAAGTACCTGCTTAAGGTACAAATCCACATCCCCAAAAGCTCCCCGTCCACTTCAGAGATTAAAACCTTGTTTGGAAAGTGCAGGAGTCCAGTAACTCCTTAAAAGACTGTCAAAATTTGTGGCAGGGGAGGAGCTTTCGTGAGTCACCGCTCACTCCTTCCGGTACAGCTAGCCCGTCACTCCACTTTCCATTATATAGCACAGATGGACTCCCATTCTCACTGTATCTGAAGAAGTGAGCCGTGAGTCACGAAAGCTCCTACCCTGCCACAAAATTTCTCAGTCTTGAAGGTACAGGCTTTTTTCTACCGCTAAAGGTAAGGGTTCCCCTGCTCGAAAGCCAGTCGAGTCCGACTCTAGTGTTGCGGTGCTCATCTCCGTTTCCAAGCCGAAGAGCCAGCGCTTCCGAAGACGTTTCCGTGGTCATGTGGCCGGCATGACTAAACACTGAGGTGCACGGAACGCTGTGACCTTCCCACTGGAGTGGTACCTATTTATCTACTTGCAATTTCTTGCTTTCGAACTGCTAGGGACAGACTAAAATGGCGCCCCATCTTGTTTTGAAAGGGAGAGTTTGCCAGGTGGAAACGGGACAAAGGAGACTGCCCTCCCTGCCTGTGTAGGGATGGGATTCTATGGTGGCGGATGTCGCTGCAGGACACCTCCCTGCTCCTTCCCAGTAGGGATTTAGTCCAAGTGTGGAAGGGTCCCTCAGTCACGCGTGCTGGTGGGACCTCACTGTTCAGAGCAGCGTCCCTCTGCTTAGGTAGAGCCCAAATTCTTAAAAGGTTTCCAGGGGAACGTCTTCATTTGAACCTAGAAGCAAACTGGTAGCTCATGCAACTGCCTAACTACTGGGCATTTTTTATCTGGCACCCTGCTGTGGCTCAAGTCGTTAAGACGCTGAACTGCAGGCTGTGGAAGGTCAGTAGTTCAGCAGTTCGAGACCCGGGTGCCGCATGACGGAGTGAGCTCCAGTCTCTAGTTCCATGCACCTTGGTGTTTAGTCATGCTGGCCACATGACCACGGAAACGTCTTCGGACAGCGCTGGCTCTTCGGCTTTGAAACGGAGACGAGCACCGCAACCCTAGAGTCGGATTCAACTGGCTTTCGAGCAAGGGAACCTTTACCTTTAGAGCATGTTGCAGCAGTCGAGCCAGGAAGCCTCTAGCTAATGGTTTTAGCGTGACAAGGCCAGCCCTACCCGTGAGGGAAGAGAGTCTTCCTGTGAGGTGGAGACGGCAAGAGGTACTTTGGTGCTTGGGGGGGGCAACAGTGGGAGGGCTCCTAATGTCCTGGTTCCACTGCTGGACCTCCTGATGGCGTATGGTATTTCTAGTCACTGTGTGACACAGAGTGTTGTACTGGATGGGCCATTGGCCTGATCCAACATTGGCTTCTTTTATGTTCTTATGTCTGCTCAGCCATCTTGTTTCTCACTGGACCTTAAAGGGTCTTTGCCTGGACGTGATAAAGCCACAGGGACATGAGCCATGATGAAAGTTCTGTGTCCTGCAAGGGCGCTGACATAAGGCAGGAAGACGGTGATGGCCCACAGAGTTGTGGTCCAAGCTCTTTACTTGACAGAAGGGACACAATCTCAAAAGAGTGAACAGCCCAGTATCACCTTCACCTGAGGAAGAGAGCTGTGTTTCTCGAAAGCTTATGCCGCAATAAAGTTTACTAGTTTTAAAGGTGCTACTGGATTTTTTACTGTTTTGCAGTGACAGACTGACACGGCCAACTCCTCTGGATCTGATTTCAAAAGAGAACAGCAAGGGTGGCTGGCTTGATCGTGGTTTCTTCCCCTCGGTTTTGAGCAGGGGTCATTTCGTAGAAAAAGAGGTGCAGGGGCTCATTAGCATAACTTATTAGAATAACTTGTTTGCATATGCCACACCCCCTGACATCACCGGAAGTGTGTCAGAAGGCAACACCCACCGCTCAGGCTCCACTGGACTGTTTTGGATTGCTAGCTATTGGGGGGGGAACGTGTAGATCTGCCCTCGCAGGG
>NW_015166600.1:0-6203 GCF_001447785.1 Gekko japonicus | reverse complement strand
GTGGGAGAGCTTGTACCTGAAGGCCGGGGGGGGGGAGCTCTGCAACTTACCTGGTTGCTTCTTGTTCCTCGTGGCCCGACTGAGGGCTGCTGGGAGCAGGGGGTGGGGCTTGTTGTGTGTGCCCACCCCCTGGGCTCCTTACCGCCGGAGCTCCGTTCCTGTGCACTCCCACGGGAAATGACCCCTGGTTTTGAGAATCCCTTCCACCAAAAACAGGAACTCTCCCCCCACCACCACACCCACACAAACAATAGCTCCTGTAGGAACGCCAGAAGGAATGCTCTTCGGCTTTCAGAGGCAGGAGGACTGAGCAGGACAGGTCACATGCACCGCACCAAAACGAAGTTCCATTTTTGCACAAATATCCATTTTGAAGAAACGCCAGCTAGGCTGATGTCACATCAGGCGTTAATACGACGTTTTGCAAGTTGCATGCTTCCCCACCACCACCCCTCGTGCGTATTTTTAGACATTATTTTGCTCTTTAAAAATAGCCAAAGTTAAAAGAAAGTGTAAATTGAATACGTTTTGGAAGGTAGGACAAAAATACTCTTGCAGCTGGCAGTGGGGGCCCTGGAACTGCAACTTGTACGTATCATAGATTTTTACAAAAGGTGCCATCAGACTGACACAGTTCTTCGCCTGGCAGCAGAGAAAATGTCAACCAAGAAAGGTCAACCAATAAATCAGGCAAATATAGTGCTTCCAAATGTGAGTATTTTTATTTGTAGAATTCTGGATTTTAGAAGTGGGGTTGGGCAGAGAGCAGTGGAGAGGCACATGTTTGCTCTGCTGCACGTGCTGTGGCAAGGGCTGTTAGGTCACATTTATAAAGGCTTGGCAGACGCCTGTCCTTTCAAAGGGTTGTCCCAAGCTGCCCTCCACCACCACCCAACATCCTTCTCTTTTGCATCCATGGAGCTGCGGTGGCTCAAGTGGTTAAGACGCTGAACTGCAGGCTGTGGAAGGTCAGTAGTTCAGCAGTTCGAGACCCGGGTGCCACATGACGGAGTGAGCTCCCATCTCTAGTTCCAGGTCCTGCCAACCCAGCCGTTCGAAAGCAAGAAATGGCAAGTAGTTAAATAGGTACCGCTTCGGTGGGAAGGTGACAGCGTTCCGTGCGCCTCGGTGTTTAGTCATGCCGGCCACATGACCACGGAAACGTCTTTGGACAGCGCTGGCTCTTCGGCTTTGAAACGGAGATGAGCACCGCAACCCTAGAGTTGGATTTGACTGGCTTTCGAGCAAGGGAACTTTTACCTTTACCTTTAGATAAACTTGCTGGTGATCAAGCCCCTTGGCCGTTCGGTCTTTGACCATCGCTTCTGGCCTGTACCCAGGTCTCTGTCACGCCCACTCCCTTAATGGTCTGTCAGATCTCTCCACTCTGGAATTCCCACCCTATCCTTGGGGAGGCAGGAACCAAACTTCACTTCCTGTTCTCTCAGTGGGACACGCCCCTTGATTCAGTTTGGGAACTCCCAGCAGCCGTAATGCATCAAACAACTTCTTAATAACTGAGCCAACTTCGGCTGAACGGCAAAAAATTGAAACTATTAACGGGCAAGGAGCGAGACGGGGGCAGGAAGGACCAAAGAGATAAGGAAAGAAGATATAGAACCAACAGAAAAAGATGACGACGACACGTGGGGGCCTTGCCTCCTTCCCCCACCTTCCCCTCAGCAGTGCTTCTCTCTTCTTCCGTGCCTTGTAGTCTTATCTGTGGCTGTGGCTTTCTTACCTCTTCTGTCACCTGTCCCCACCGAGGTTTCGGCCTCCTCCTCTGTGACCACTGCTGATGACCACTACTTGTGCTTCACTGAACAGATTGGCCCACAATGCCTGGCTTGGCTGACCTCCTTAACACCTTCGGAGGAAATCAAAATACATTCATTTCCTCCTCTTCTACAATGTCTCTGGACGTGCAACATTACTCCAGCACTCTGACAGCACCCGCAGTCTACCAGCCCATGGAGTTTTCTTTATCTGTGGTACATTCCTAAGCACGCGCACACCCCAGCTCCAATTCAGGTCATTTCCTTAAAACTGAGCCTCACCTCTTCTGTTCTAATATCCAAGTTCTTCATGATCTCTCTGCAGTCCAGTGGCACCTTTAAGATTAACAAAGTTTAATTCTTTTTGTTGGTGGTGTTCAGACGCACAGTCAAGTCCGACTCTTCGCGACCCCATGGACCAGATCACGCCAGGCCTTCTGGTCTTCCGCCATCCTCTGAAGTTTGCTCAACTTCATGTTCGTTGCATCGATGACACTGTCTAACCATCTCACCCTTTGCCGTCCCCGTCTTCTTTGACCTTCAATCTTTCCCAGCATCAGGGTCTTCTTCTCCAGTGAGGGCTCCCTTCTCATTGGGTGGCCAAAGTAGTTGAGCTTCAGTTTCATTATCTGGCCTTCCAGGGAACAGTTGATTTCTTTTAGGATTGACTGATTTGATCTCCTTGCAGTCCAAGGGACTCTCAAGAGTCTTCTCCAGCACCATAGTTCAAAAGAATCTATTCTTCAGCGCTCGGCCTTCCTTATAGCCCAACTCTTACAGCCATACATGACTACTGGGAATACCATTGCTTTGACCATGCGGACATTTGTTGGCAGGGTGATGTCTCTACTTTTTATCATGCTGTTTAGGTTCGCCGTCGCTTTCCTCCCAAGGAGCAGGCGTCTTTTAATTTCATGGCTGCTGTCACAGTCTGCGGTGATCGGGGATCCCAGGAACGTAAAGTCTGTCACTACTTCCACGACTTCCCCTTCTATTTGCTAAGGAGTGGTGGGGCCGGATGCCATGATCTTAGGTTTTTTTGATGTTGAGCTTCAAGCCCACTTTTGCGCTCTCCTCTTTTATCCTGAGCAAGAGGCTCTTGAGGTCCTCTTCACTTTCTGCCATTAGAGTGGTATCGTCTGCATATCTGAGGTTGTTGATCTTTTCCCCAGCAATCTTAATTAAGTTTAATTCTGGGTATCCGCTTTTCTGTGCATGTATTGTGTGTGTTCGTGTATCTGAAGAAGTGTGCATGCACACTTAAGCTGAAGCCCAGAATTAAACTTTGTCGGTCTTAAAGGGGCCACTGGACTCAAACTTTGTTTTGTTGCTTCAGACCGACTTGGCTGCCCACCTGAATCTATCTACGTGAGATCTGTCCGAGCATAATGCTACCGCTAGTTCTGGAATGTTCTAGAGCTTTAGCCAGGGCACCAGTGCTCATCGTTGCGTCCTTGAAGGGGTCATCTCCCTGAGCATGCACATATCTCCTAGAAGCTGAGTGGGCCCAACGTATGGCCAGCGTCTCCCCTGTGATTACCCTCTCGCTTCCACCACATGATCCTCTGGTTCCTTTCCTACCTGTGTTCAAACAGGCCGCTGTTCTCTCCATCCCCAAATCTTCCCCGGGTTCATCCTCTCCATCGTAACTACCAGCCACTCTTGTTGGGGCCCCCCCATGCTTCCAACGCCCTGGAATTTGTGGTTCCAAGAGTCCAGGGCCTTGATCTTTCTCACCCGACTCCATCGTTGATCTTCTGCAACCCACCCTCAACTGACTTGCTGTTTCAGTTTCCCCGGTTTTTTTGTTCAGTCGCACAGTCAAGTCCGACTCTTCACGACCCCATGGACCAGATCACGCCAGGCCTTCTGGTCTTCCGCCGTCCTCTGAAGGTGGCTCAACTTCATGTTCGTTGCATCGATGACACTGTCTAACCATCTCATCCTTTGCCGTCCCCGTCTTCTTTGACCTTCAGTCTTTCCCAGCATCAGGGTCTTCTCCAGTGAGTGCTCCCTTCTCATTGGGTGGCCGAAGTATTTGAGCCTCTAAAATCACTGCCAGGTCTAAAGACCTCCACACGGTGTTTATCCTCCTTATCTCTGATCTGGCCGGCTCTCTTTCTCTTTGAGTCACACCATGTCTTGGGTTTCTGTGATATTTTCTCGGCTGGCACCTGTCTGATCAACATTTTTAACAGGGGAAACTCAGCCCCCCCTTTATTGGGACCCCATTCTTGGGCCTTTGCCCTACACACTCTCCTGGGTGGCCTTAGACAATTGTTGGGCTTTATGCAAGTGGCCCACACCCCGCCCCATAAGTCTTCTCCTTCCGACCTCTTCTTTTGTGCCTGTCCTCTTACTGGATATCTCGCCAGCATCTCAACCTCTCCAGGACTTGGTTATTCGCCTTTCCCCCTTGCATCTCTCTCCTATCCCATCCTCAACACCCCATTTAACATAAGAACATAAGAGACGCCAATGTTGGATCAGGCCAAAGGCCCATCCAGTCCAACACTCTGTCAGACAGTGGCCAAAAATACCAGGTGCCATCAGGAGGTCCACCAGTGGGGCCAGGACATTAGAAGCCCTCCCACTGTTGAACCCCCCCCCCCAAGCACCAAGAAGACAGAGCATCACTTGCCCCAAAGCCCCTATCTATACCTTGTGGCTGATAGCCACTGATGGACCTCTGCTCCATATGCTTATCTAATTCCCTTTTGAAGCCGTCCATGCTTGTAGCCGCCACCACTTCCTGTGGCAGTGAATTCCAAGTGTTAATCACTCTTTGGGTGAAGAAGTACTTCCTTTTACTTCATACACACATCCATCAACAGTCTACATAGCCTTGGCTTTATCTTTGGAGGGGGGGGGACCCTTCTCTTTTGCTCCCCACATTCTCATACAGCGCAAAACGGAATCTACTCATTCCTCTAAACCCCCGTAGTCCAGTGCTCTGGATATTCTTTGCCTTGCCTACTGCAGCTTCCTGGTCTTTTTCTCGTGCACCTTTTCCAGACAGGACTCCATTGCTCAAATCATCCGTCTCTTCTGCTGGTCAGGCCATGCGATGCCCCCCTCCTCACACCCCTTCTCAGGCTTCCCATCTGCTTCTAAGTCCAGTGCAGGCTCCTTGTCTTTGAGCTCAATGTTCTCTATGTCTTTCTCCCACCGTCTCTTGGCAGTCCTCTTCCATTACATGCCTGCCTGGTGACCTCTGGGCCCCCAACTCCCTTGGTCAAAACTCTGCTGATTTCCCCACCTTTTGCCCAGTAGACCTGGGAATCCCTCCCAGGACATGTACGGGGCCCTCCCAATCTGCATTGGCCCCTGAGCTCCTCACCTGATGCTTGGTGAGGCACTAAGGGGTGTCATTTTTTGTTCAGCCTGGCGTTTGGCTGATTCTTTTTTGGCCTGCTTGGTTCCCTGTGGGGTTTGATAGTATCGTTTCCGCTCCCTCTTCTCCCCTTTTGGGAAACTGGTTTTTGGTCATGCTTTTGTTCCACTGATTTTTATGGCTACTGATTTGTTTTGTTTGTCAATTGGTGCGGTGGATGTTTTAGGTCAGGGGTGTTAAACATGCGGCCCGGGGGCCAGATGAGGCCCCCAGAGGACTTCTCTCAGGCCCGCAGTGGAACTGGCTGTCTTCTTCTTCCAGTTCTGCTGCTGCTGCATCATCGTACGTTTGCAGCTTGCAAGAAAGGATTGCAACAGCACAGACATTTTGCTGCAATACTTCAGAGCAAGAGGTGTCAGTTATCAGGCACTGTTAAATAAACAAAATATTGCAAGAGTGCTGACGTTTTAAGCATGTTTTTATTTTAAGTAAACAAAAACCCCTTTGTGTTTGTGTCCTTTATAACGTTTATATCTCCGCTCCCTGGCATTACATTTCATGACACACATGGCCCGGCCCAACAAGGTCTCATTTATGTCAGATCCAGCCCTTATAACAAATGAGTTTGACACCCCTGTTTTAGGTTGTTATGTTAAATATAGTGCTGTTGCCCACCTTAGAAGCCTGGGGGTTGGAAGGTGCCGTCCAGATCAACAAAACAAACACTTGCTCAAATACATGAGTGAATTCGTCCTCAGACCCCACAGCGGTTGATAATCTCTTCACCTTCATGCCCATTGTCATTAAATGCAAGTAGTCATTTGCTGGCTGTCACCCTTGGGTACCCCTTTCCTCTCTCTTTCTGCTCTCTGTCCACTTCCCGTTTTTTGATTGCTGGGGGAGGGATAGAGCCTGGTTTTAAAATAAATAATTGGTCATACTTCTAGATTTAGCTGGGTGTTGGTCTGAAGCCACAGAACAAAGTCTGAGTCCAGCGGCACCTTTCAGACCAACTGAGTTTAATTCTGGGCATAAGTTTTCATGTGTGTGCATTCAAGGACCCCTGGACTTTCATGCCTGGCAGTTACTTCAGA
>NW_015166599.1:49397-53416 GCF_001447785.1 Gekko japonicus | reverse complement strand
CCAGCATCCTGTCTCACACATCAGCCAACAGGAGGGCGAGCACAGGGCATAGAGGCCGAGGCCTTCTCCTGATATTGCCTCCTGGCAATGGGATTCATAGGTTGACTGCCTCTGAATGTGGGAGTTCCTTTTTTACTCCCCATGGCTAGTAGCCCCTGATAGAACTCTCCTCCATGAATCTCTCTGATCCCCTTTAGAAGCTGTTTATTCCTGTGGCCGTCACTACATCCTCTGTTAGCGAAGCCCACATTTTAATCACTCTCTGTGTAAAGTAGTATTTCCTTTGGTCCGTCCAGAACCTACTGCCCATCAGCTTCATTGTATGCCCTCCAGGTTTAGTATTTTGGGAGAAGAGATGTCTCTTTCTCAGCTCTCTCAACCCAGTGCCTGAATTTATAAACCAATGAACAACACATTAGGATGAGGATTACAGAATTGGGATCACTGTGAAGAACCAAAACTGAAAAAAAACCTAAGAAATAACAATGCCGTAACGCAGCAAAAGGAGGTACAAACATAGAAGACAATGCAGTAAAAAAAGCAGGGGTCATTTCCTGCCGGAGCGCACGGGAGAGGAGCTCCGGGAGTAAAGAGCCCAGGGGGCGGGCACATGCAACAAGCCCCACCCCCTGCTCCCAGAAGCCCTCAGTCAGAGCAAGAAGCATCCAGGTAAGCTGCACAGCCCCCCCCCCCCCGGCCACATGATCCAAAACAGTCCAGTGGCACCTTTAAGGCCAAGTTTTATTCAGGTACAAGCTCTCCCTCCTTTGCGAGGGCAGATCTGCACGTGTCCCCCCCCCCACTAGCTAGCAATCCAAAAGAGTCCAGTGGAGCCTGAGCGGTGGGTGTTGCCTTCTGACACACTTCCGGTGATGTCAGGGGGAGTGGCATGTGCAAATGAGTTATGCTAATGAGTTGTGTTAATGAGCTCCTGCGCCTCTTTTTTTACAAAATGACCCCTGAAAAAAAGGGATAACATATAATAAACAGTACAATAGACTATGATCCTTGCCGAAGAAGAAGAAGAGTTGGCTTTATACCCCGTCCTCCACTACCCAAAGGAGTCTTAGAGAAGCTTGCAATCGCCTTCCCTTCCTCTCCCCACAACAGACACCCCGTGAGCAATGTTCCTTCTATGCTGTCGAATCTCGTGAGCAAGAATTCTTCTTTGTGAGCTACCAGCATTAAAGTTGTGAGCGAGCGATTTGGCTGTTGCATACATTCGTTTGCTGTGGAGCCATCCCTTCCTGAGCTAAGACAAAAATCTGTGAGCTGGAGGCTAAAAAAAATGTGAGCTGGCTCACACTGACTCAGCTTAGAGGGAACACTGCCGGTGAGGTAGGTGGGGCTGAGAGAGAGCTCTGAGAGAGCTGTCACGGACCCAAGGTCGCCCAGCTGGCTTCGCATGGAGGAGTGGGGAATCAAATCTGGTTCTCCAGATTAGAGTCCACCCCTCTTAACCACCACGCCAAACTAGAAGCAAACCTCTTGTGCTGTTCCATTCTATTCTACTTCTAGTATATGTCTAACCCCTTTATAAAAATGCCCTCCTGCACATTCTGTGGAAGGTCAATAGCCCCAGCTCCCAAGTCCAAAGAGAGAACCATCGTGGTGTGACAGTTAGAGTGCTGGACTAGTATCTGGGTGACCCAGGTTCAACCGCTCTGACCGTCAGGAAGTTTTTCCTAATGTTTAATTAAACTCTTTTGATTTAAGGGTTTCTATTTAATTGAAACTCATCTGGCCATACAGCAGTTAAAGGCAAAGAAGCCTTGTTTTGGATGAGGTTTCCATGATCCGAGATCTGCCCCGGGGAAGTGCTGTGTGAACGGATCATTCCGATGTCATCCTCTCCGTCTGAGTTAGCATCTAGTGTGGAAGTGTCAGCTAAGCTGCCATGACTAGGGAGAGCCGTTCTAATTGTTGTGCATTCCTTTCCATGCACTTAATTGCTTGCCAGCTGCAACGCTTATCTGTAAAGAGGTACTGGAGGAGTGTGGTGTCTACCTTCCGTGGGATCGTTCTGGTTCCCAGCTTTTGCTACCGTTAGAAACTGTCCTGATTCCCGCGTGCGGGCCGTCTAATTGGGTAGTAGTTGGGGGGGGGGGGCGCATACGAATGCCCTATATCCTATTATGCGCATAGGTAACCCGCCATTCCTAACAGTGTTCATGTTACTGCATCTATGGCTTTTCAATAAAAGCAAAACCTTCCTGGAAGCGTGTACTTCGTTGTTTGGCTGTGGGTCCTGACATTCTGTTAGGAATCCACAGCAAAACAACGAAGTACATGCTTCCTAGAAGGTTTTACTTTTATTGAAAAGCCATAGATGCAGTAACATGAACACTGTTAGGAATGGCCTAACCTACCCTACCTCACAGGAAACTGGCCTGACCTACCCTACCTCACAGGGTTGTGAGGATAACGTGGAGGAGAGGTGAATGATGTAATCCCTTTGGGGACAGTGGCAGGGTATACTTGGATTTAAATAAAGAGATGTGCAGTTCTGTGTTGCGGAGGGCTCGTATTCGTGGCCTCCGTGGAGGGTTGCAGACTCTGGATTAGAGGGTTCTCAGAAATTTGGGGGCGGAGCCACGGTTTGAGAGACACAGAAGGGGCTCGGTAGGGTATAATGCCGTACAATCCATGGTCCAAACCAGCCCTTTTCCCCTGGGGAACTGATACTTGCAGTCTGGAGATCAATTGTGATTCCTGGAGTTCTACGGACCCCACCTGGAGGTTGGTAACCCTACCTCTGTGCAGTCCCATAGAGGAAATCGTGTGTGCACGGGCCAGCCATATGTGTGGAGTTCCCAATATGGGACTGTGCACACCTGATGAGTGGCCGTTATTCGTTAAGAACATGAGAAAAGCTCTGCTGGATCAGCCCACGGGCCCCTGCAGTCCAACACTCTGTGTCACACAGTGCCCAAAACCCAGGTACTGTCAGGAGGTCCACCAGCGGGGCCAGAACTCCAGAAGCCCTCCCACTGTTGCCCCTCCAAGCACCAAGAAGACAGAGCATCACTTGCCCCAGAGAGAGTGTTCCATCTATAAAAACGTAAGAGAAGCCATGTTGTATCAGGCCAATGGCCCATCCAGTCCAACACTCTCTGTCACACAGGGGCCCAAACCCAGGTGCCCTCAGGAGGTCCACCAGTGGGGCCAGAACTCCAGAAGCCCTCCCACTGTTGTCCCCCCAAGCACCAGGTATACAGAACACCACTGCCCTAGACAGAGGAACAGAAGAGAAGCCATATTGGATCAGGCCAGTGGCCCATCCAGTCCAACACTCCATGTCACACAGTGCCCAAAACCCAGGTACTGTCAGGAGGGCCACCAGGAGGGCCAGAACTCTAGAAGCCCTCCGACTGTGTCTCCCCCCCCCCCCAGCCCCAAGAAGACAGAGCATCACTTGCCCCAGAGCCCCTATATCTTGTGGCTAATAGCCACTGATTGACCTCTGCTCCATATGCTTATCTAATTCCCTTTTGAAGGTGTCCATGCTTGTAGCCGCCACCACTTCCTGTGGCAGTGAATTCCATGTGTTAATCACTCTTTGGGTGAAGAAGTACTTCCTTTTATCCTCAATGGCCTATCCAGTCCAACACTCTGTGTCACACAGGGGCCCAAACCCAGGTGCCCTCAGGAGGTCCACCAGCACGGCCAGAACTCCAGAAGCCCTCCCACTATTGTCCCCCAAGCACCAGGAATACAGAGCATCACTTGCCCCAGACAGCAGCTGACCACTGTTCACAGCACCCTCTAGGAAGCCTACCAGCAGGATAAGTGCACCCCAGTTTTATTCTTTCTGGTTTACTAAGGAAGACTACTCCCCAGCCTTTGATCAGAACCACCTAGCAAGGGGGTAGGAGTGAGGAAGGTGTAAAGCAGGATGGTGCAGGAAGGTGAGACCTCACCCCTATGCTTCACACCTTCCACTAGGCATTGAAACAACTGGCCTGCTTTATAGAAAGTCCTGGTTTGCTCATCCACTCACTAATAACTGGCTATCTAAA
>NW_015166599.1:41871-48372 GCF_001447785.1 Gekko japonicus | reverse complement strand
TCTTTTACCTCACAGGGTGTCTGTTGTGGAGAGGGGAAGGGAAAAGCGTTTGTAAGCCACTCTGAGACACCTTTGGGTAGTGAAGGGCGGGGTATGAATCCAATCTCTTCTTCTTCTTCTTTTGCCTCCCAGGGTGTCTGTTGTGGGGAGGGGAAGGGAAAGGAGTTGGTGAGCCGCTCTGAGACACCTTTGGGTAGTGAAGGGCGGGCTATAAACCCAATCTCCTCTTCTTCTTTTACCTCACAGGGTGTCTGTGGAGGGGAGGGGGAGGGAAAGGAGTTTGTGAGCCGCTCTGAAACACCTTTGGGTAGTGAAGGGCAGGGTATAAATCCAACCTCTTCTTCTTCTTCTTCTTTTACCTCACAGGGTGTCTGTTGTGGGGAGGAGGGGGGGAAAGGAGTTTGTGAGCCGCTCTGAAACACCTTTGGGTAGTGAAGGGCGGGCTATAAACCCAATCTCTTCTTATTCTGGAGATTTGTAGGGTGGAGCCTCAAGAGGGTGGCGTTTGGGAAAGGGAGGGACTTTAATGGGGCGTAATGTCCCAGAGTCCCCCTTCCAAAGAAGAGGAACTGATTTATGTAGGCTGGAGGCCAGTTGTGATTCCAGGCGGCCCCCAAGGCCCCACATGGAATTTGGGAACCCCAGCGTCAACAAGGTGGGATTCAGTGGCTTTTTTTGGAATTTCCAGGGTGCCAAGGGGGTGCCCGGTCTGGGTGGCTTCAAAGGGCAGACTGGCTTACGTGGTCAGACGGGCGTTGCCGGACCACCGGGACCACCGGGGCCAAAGGGAGAGCCAGGACCGCAGGTAAGAGACTTCTGGCGGGCTTAGATCCAGAGGAGTCAGCCGTGTTAGTCTGCTGCTGCAAAATAGTAAAAGGAAAAAACCCAGTACCACTTTTAAGACTGACAAACTGTATTGCAGAACAAAATTAGATTCCCCACTCCTCCACTCGAAGTCAGCTGGGTGACCCTTGACCAGTCACAGTTTTCTCAGAGCTCTCTCGGCCCTTAAAACAAGCCTAGCTCACCATTAGCATACTGCTAAGATCTAGAACTTGCGGCTGCCAGAAAATCTCCTTTAAGACCAACAAAGGTTTATTTATGGTATGAGCTTTCATGTGCAGGCACGCTTTTTCAAATACATTGGAATGTGTATAAGTTTCAGATTTATAACGGTAAAGGTTCCCTTGCTTGAAAGCCAGTCGAGTCCGACTCTAGGGTTGCGGTTCTCATCTCCGTTTCCAAGCCGAAGAGCCAGCGCTGTCCGAAGACGTTTCCGTGGTCATGTGGCCGGCATGACTAAACACCAAGGCGCATGGAAGGCTGTTCCCTTCCCACTGAAGTGGTACCTATTTATCTACTTGCAATTTCTTGCTTTCGAACTGCTAGGTTGGCAGGAGCTGGAACTAGAGACGGGAGCTCACTCCGTCATGCAGCACACTCGGGTCTCGAACTGCTGAACTACCGACCTTCCACAGCCTGCAGTTCAGCGTCTTAACCACTTGAGCCACCGCAGCTCCTTCAGACTTATAGACAGGGAAATTAACAATAAGTTTGAACCTTACACACCATTCCAGTGTAAGTGTGCCTGGCACACAAAAGCTCATGCCTTGAATAAACCCTTGTTGGCCTTAAAGGTGCCCCCCCTGGACTCTAAATCTGTTCACCTGCTTTAGACCAACACGGCTGACCACCTGGGTCAAACTATTATATACCCTCCATGCATCTGACGAAGAGAGCTGTTTCTTGAAAGCTTGTGCTACAGTAAAGTTTGTTAGTCTTAAAGGTGCTACTGGGCTTTTTACTAACCTGGTGGCAGTTGAATTAAACGCCTCCTGCAGCATTGCATGAAGTTGCCATATGCTGAATCGGACCTTTGGTCTTTCGAGATCAGTATTGTCTGCTCAAACCGGCAGCCGCTCTCCGGGGTCTCCGTAATATGCGCAATTCTCCCAACCAACATGAAGAATCGACATCAAAAATACTAGGGGTCATTTCGTAGAAAAAGAGGTGCAGGGGCTCATTAGCATAACTCATTCGCATAACCTATTTGCATGTGCCACACCCCCTGACATCACCGGAAGTGTGTCAGAAGGCAACACCCACCACTCAGGCTCCACGGGACTGTTTTGGATTGCTAGCTATTGGGGTGGGGGGACGTGCAGATCTGCCCTCACAGAGGAGGGAGAGCTTGTACCTGAAGGCGTGCCGGGGGGGGGCTCTGCAATTTACTTGGCTGCTTCTTGCTCCTCGTGGCCCAACTGAGGGCTGCTGGGAGCAGGATGTGGGGCTTGTTGCATGGGCTCCTTACTGCCGGAGCTCCACTCCTGTGCGCTCCGGCGGGAAATGACCCCTGAAAAATACAGAAAGACAAGTGGATAGAACGATCTATCCAAATGGAATATAGTCTTATATCGGATCTTAAGCCGACATAAATAGTTTGAACTGAAATAAGACGCTACCAAATGTCCATAAGCATTCAAGAGGCTCAGTGAAGTGACGGGTAAGTCACTTCTCTCTTCTCAACCGTCATCCGATTGATGATCCAGACCATTCCGGAGAACAACCTTTATCAAGAGGTACATATGACTTCCTCCACAATAACAATGATTCCGAGGTGCAATGACCAATATTAGGACTTAATTGAAGACAGAGTCCAATAACCTCAAGACAAATCCGTGATGCAATGGGACACTATGGTCACTGCCAGACGGGGGGGGAGGCCGGGCAAAGTGCGGCTTTTTAAGGCCGCACTAAAAGAGACACGTGGATGCGGGATCACATAGATCCCCTGAGCCGCCGCGCACTTCCTCCCCGGCACGATCAGATGCCGGGGGGAAGCCACAGAAAGAAGAGTGCGGCAGCCGAACTGCGCATGTGTGCGCATGCGCAGTTCGGCGGGGAGCCGGGATTGATACGCACAACGGGCACAGCGGCGATCCCACGGCCGCGCTTGCTCCGGTGCTGAAGGAAAGTCCTCCTCTGTAGGAGGTTCTTTTTTGCAGCGGGTTTTCCGGGGTTAGGGACGGATCGGGGACGGGTGCGCGCCGCTTCCCAGATGTTGCGGTGAGATCGCGCCCCTTTGCTGCGCCCCTGATCCGTCCCTCTCCCGGCCCAAAACCTTCCGTGTGACCGGGGCCTATGTAGAAGGTTCAGTGCGGGCACCCGGTAAACCTATTTTCAAGACAACAGTCAGAAGTGGTTTGCCATTGCCTGCCACTGTGTAGGAGCACCTGGACTCCCTTGGTGGTCCCGCACCTACGTACAAACCAGGGCTGACCCTGCTTAGGTTCTGAGATCTGATGCGACAGGGCTAGCCCAGATCGTCCTCAATTCCACGGCCATGAAAGAAGGAATGCTTCCCCTGCAGATTCAAGCACCCAAGAAGTTTGCAGTGGTAGAAGGACTCTCTCAGGCACGCAGGACTTCAAGAATAACCGCCAGCAAACTGGTGTAGTTTTTTTTTAACAACTTTTTATTAAGATAATACACATTTCACATATATCAACCTCAATATATATCCTTTTCCTCTTACTCCCCCCCCCCTTTCATAGGCTTCCAACAGCATTCCCACCACCAGCTCAAATCTTAAAATCTTACATGTTTCTAATCTTTTATCACGTATCTATAGGTAACTAATGTTCACTATTTGTCATTATAGGTCCGTTTCTTTTCTTTTTTTTACACCAACTTAATAATTTTCAAAACAAATCAAATTGTCCTTCACATCCCAATAGTTCTCTAAATAGTCTTTAAAATCCTTCCAGTCCGAAAAAAATTCTTCAGCTTCCAAGTCTTTAAGTTTTCTTGTCATTTTATCCATTTCTGCCATGGGATTCTATCAGTTTCCAATTTTGAGCATAAACTATTCTTGCTGCTGTTATCATGTACCACATTATTTTTTAATCCATTCTTCTACATCTGGGATCCTGTCTAGTTTCCAATTTTGAGCATAAACTATTCTTGCTGCTGTTATCATGTACCACATTAGTGTCCTTTTCATCATGTTAACTTCCTCCATTTTTAATCCCAGCAGCAATATTTCCGGTTCTTTTTTAAATTTGCTTTTCTCTATCTTCTCCATTTCTGCATGTATGACAGTCCAAAATTCTTTCGCTTTTTCACAAGTCCACCACATATGGGAGAACCGGGTTTGATTCCCCCCCTCCTCCACATGCACCTGGCTGGATGACCTTGGGCAAGCCGTAGTTCTCTCTCAACCCCACCCACCTCACAGGGTGTCTGTTGTGGGGAGGGGAAGGGAAAGGAGATTGTAAGCTGCTCTGAGATGCCGAGGGAAGGGCAGGGTATAAATCCCCCTCCTCCTCCTCCTCCTCCTCCTCCTCCTCTTCTTCTTCTTCATCAAATGGGCCTGGAATTTCACGGATAGCCACTGCAAGTGGACTGCAAGTGAGATACTGGAAAATTCTGCATCTGGCGTTTGCTCCATATTTTGTCAACACTGAGGGAAAGGTGCAGCTCAAAACCACATCCAATTCCCCCGGGGCAACGCCGTACTGACTACAAAGTCACCCCTGAACGGCCCTAAATCTATGCAGACGGTACCATAAAACCCGATGATCAAAGAAAGTGAAAGTGGCGTGCAGTGCAGAGGGTACCATAAAACCCGATGAGCAAAGAAAGTGAAAGCAGCATGCAACACAGAGGGGGATTTCTGTTCCAAGGTGGGTTTGGTGAAACAGCGGAGAGAAAAGCCAATGCAGAATCGCCCACTGAGATCCCAGCACTGACTTCCTGTTGACAAACAAAGCCGCCATGGCCCAAAGCAGGCCATGTTTCTGCACTGTCTCCCAGGGCAGCCCCGCAAACAGGGTGCAGTCCAGCCGAGAAGCTGGAGGAAGACGGACAGTGTCGATTGAGATCCGGATCACAAACCTTTTCTCCTGCTAAACGAGCTGGAGAGGCAAAGCTTGCCTGAGCATCGTTTGAAAAATAAATTGAAAGAGCCGAGCGGGGGGTGAATTGGGGGGGCACTGGAGGGCGAGCGCTGCCCTCATACAAGCTTAAAGAGGTTAGAACTTTAATATCCTTGATCTGAGGGCGTCACACTGCAAGAGCCCTTCCAGGAGATAATTACTTGTGCCTGCTTCGGGGTTGATTAGAGAGAGAACATGAAGCGCTCCCTGCCTCCTCCGCCTCCACGTCTCTCTTTTCTCCGGCTCTGCACCCTAAATTATGGAGGAGTCCGTGCAGGGGGAGCCGCCGCTGTCAATGAGCCCTCGGTTCTCCCCTTCTGCGGAAGTGTCTGAGTCCTGAAATTCAAGGGGAAAAGGGGAGGGGAGGAAGCCGCTGTTTTCGCTTCGGAGGAGACCAAAATGTCTCCCCCCTCTCCAATACGGATAAGCTCACCAAGAGTCTGTTGGCACTTGAGAGTCATGCAGTGATCTGCCGTTGTGTCCAAGAGCCCTCTTCAAGAGGACGAAACTGAGTCCTGCAAGTCAGAATCTTTCATGTGTATAACTTGTAACTGACCCAAAGTCACCCAGCTGGCTTCATGCAGAGGAGTGGGGAATCAAACCCAGTTCTTCAGGTTAGTCTGCGCGCTCCTAACCCCTACACCAAACTGGTTCTCAGAGTCCTACAGCCGTATCGATATCATCTAGTCCAGTGTCCTACAGGAGGCCTAAGCAGTGTTCCCTCTAAGCTGAGTTAGTGTGAGCCAGCTCACTGTTTTTTAGCCTCCGGGCCATCCCGACTCCTTGCCGTTGTTTTTTCTGTTCTCAGTATGGGCATCATTGCATACTGCCGTAGGAAGCCCTCAGTGCGGCTATGCGATTCATTGATTCTCCATTTAAGGGAATCAAAAACAGCAAAAAAACCCCAACTCACCGATGATTGTATCTGATTATGCAGTGGCTGGCTATGCCTGCAGCTTCAAAG
Source organism: Gekko japonicus (assembly GCF_001447785.1). NCBI lineage: Eukaryota > Metazoa > Chordata > Lepidosauria > Squamata > Gekkonidae > Gekko > Gekko japonicus. The sequence goes on along the minus strand of NW_015166599.1, from coordinate 42,471 downwards.
ATGTAGTGGATGTTGTTATGTCAAGTTTCGTGTGGAAAATAATAAAAATTATACATTAAAAAAAAAGAACTGTGATCGCACAAGCGCAGGTCAATTTCCTCCGTGGTAAATAGCCTCGCTTCCCCCACGCGTTATCTCACGTGTGTGACCGCGACCAATATTCTTTTTATCTTTTTTCTACAGCCTTAAAAACATAAGAGAAGTCAATGTTGGATCAGGCCAATGGCCCATCCAGTCCAACACTCTGTGTCACACAGTGGCCAGAAATACCAGGTGCCATCTGGAGGTCCACCAGTGGGGCCAGGACACTAGAAGCCCTCCCACTGTTGCCCCCCCCCCCAAGCACCAAGAATACAGAGCATCACTTGCCCCAGGAACCTAGAGTTCCTACCTATACCTTGTGGCTAATAGCCAGTCATGGACCTCTGCTCCATATAAGGAGAGAAAGACAGTTAAAAACATATAAGGGCCCAATGAAAGCCTCGTAAACAAGTCAACACAAGGGCCAATGTTGGATCAGGCCAATGGCCCATCCAGTCCAACACTCTGTCACACAGTGGCCAAAAATACCAAGTGCCCTCAGGAGGTCTAGCAGTGGGG
>NW_015166599.1:39991-41654 GCF_001447785.1 Gekko japonicus | reverse complement strand
TCCTCCCAATGTGCCCCTCCCAAGCACCAAGAATACAGAGCCTCACTTGCCCCAGACGGAGAGTTCCTATCTATACCTTGTGGCTAATAGCCACTGATGGACCACTGCTCCATATGCTGATCCAATTCCCTCTTGAAGCCGTCCATGCTTGTAGCTGCCACCACCTCCTGTGGCAGTGAATTCCGTGTGTTTATCAAAAGCCTTCCTTTTCTTGGTCCAATATTCACATATTGGTTAGGTCATGTGTATTGGCCCCTGTGTTTACTTGTTTATGAGGCTTTCATTGGGCCCTTATATGTTTTTAACTGTCTTTCTAATAAATGCATGTATTTTTGTATATTATAAGTTTCAACCAGATTTTTAATATTGGCCCTTTATTTGACTTCTTTCTTACCCTTGTGTTTCTTGAGCCTTGCCAGTCTAAAAACATCCGTTTGAATTGGAATCAGTGGCATTGCTTGTTCAAAACCGTCCCCTGATGACTGAAGGAGCAGTTCCGTGTGATCTGCCTTGGTGCACAAAATTGATTTGGACAGGGGTCATTCCCTGCAGGAGCGCACAGGAGCGGAGCTCCGGTAGTAAAGAGCCCAGGGGGCAGGCACATGCAACAAGCTCCACCCCCTGCTCCCAGCAGCCCTCAGTCAGAGCAAGAAGCAGCCAGGTAAGTTGCAGAGCCGCCCCCCCCCCCCGGCCCAAAACAGTCCAGTGGCACCTTTAAGACCAAGTTTTGTTCAGGTACAAGCTCTCCCTCCTCTGTGAGGGACAGATCTGCACGTCCCCCCCCCCAATAGCTAGCAATCCAAAACAGTCCAGTGGAGCCTGAGCGGTGGGTGTTGCCTTCTGACACACGTCCGGTGATGTCAGAGGGTGTGGCATATGCAAATAAGTTATGCTAATGAGCTATGCTAATGAGCTCCTGCACCTCTTTTTCTACGAAATGACCCCTGGATTTGGACCCGTGAGAACAGCTGGCAGAAGTGCTTTTGAGGCTCCAGGTCCCAGCCAGTCAGGGAGCAAAGGAAAATGTGTGGCCAAAGGATTGGGTAAATACGATCTTTGCATGTATGCATGCATACAGAAAGTTGGTGTTTTCTTTTCTAGGGCGAAAAGGGCAAGAAAGGAAGGTCGCAGCTGTGCCCCAGGGGACCTGCAGGGATTCCTGGTCTCAAAGGAGGAATGGTGAGTACTTACAAGTCACAGCCAGTTTGGTGTCGTGGTTAAGTGCGTGGACTCTGATCTGGGAGAACCAGGTTTGATTCCCCACTCCTTCACTTGCAGCTGGCTGGATGACCTTGGGCAAGCCGTAGTCCTGATACGAACGGTCCTTGAAAAAGAGCAGTTTCTGTCAAAAGAGCTCTCTCAGCCCCACACCAGGTGTCTGTTGTGGGGAGGGAAGGGAAAGGAGTTTGTAAGCTGCTCTGAGACTCCCTTGGGTAGTGAAGGGCCATGGGGTATAAATCCAATCTCCTCTTCCTCCTCCTCCTCCTCTTCTTCTTCTTTTCCTCCTCCTCCTCTCCTCCTCTTCCTCATCTCCTCTTCTTCTTTTCCTCTTCCTCCTCCTCCTCCTCTTCTTTTTCTCCTCCTCCTCCGCCTCTTCTCCTCCTCCTCACCTCCTCTTCTTCTTCTCTTCCTCCTCCTCACCTCCGATCTTCCAGAATTACAA